>NC_081365.1:73052102-73122102 GCF_030684315.1 Stegostoma tigrinum
GTTCCTCTGATGCTGCCTGGCCTGCTGTGTTCATCCAGCTCTACACCTTGTTATCTTGGACTCTCCAGCATCGGCAGGTCCTACTATCTCTGGTCACCATGCAATTCAGTGTACAGAGTCTGCTGTAGGGAATCTGGTGGCCACACTGAAAGAGATAAACCATCTCAAATAGGTGGTCAATGTTGATTTCTGTATTATAAGAAGACATCGCCCAACTCATTGTGCCACCAACTTCACACCTTACTCATTGCACCACAGCCCCATTAGTCATTCATCAGTGAGGCCAGGAGCACAGCACTGAACGATCTCTGTCGCTCAATCTTATACTTGAAACCACCAGCCCAGATACAGGCACTGTGCAAACTTCAAAGGATAGCATACAGTTGTTGGGACCTTCATGTCAGGATGTCACCAGGCATGAACTAGATGTAGGCAGTTCAGGGCTTAGAGATAACTAGTGTACCGGCTCCCAGAATGCAAGGTCACACAGGAGTTTGTCCTCAGAGGACTTCAGTGACGTCTCTGGTCGGGCAGCAGAATGCTGACGGCCATGCATGCTGAGATGCTGGGTGCATAGTCGGGGCTGTCTGACTCCCATTGGGTTGGGGAGGGGGTTGGTTCGTTCAGCTGCAAGATAGCACCAAGTATCCCTCGGACCTGGACAGGACGTGCAGCTTTTACACCATGGAACGAGGGGGCCGACTCTATGACAGACCTTGTACACCCTGCCATGATGTGGGGTCAGTCAGCAGTGGTCTCATTTCTCATGTCAGCACAGGCAGAAACTACAGACAGTCTCACTGGCTTCGACTGATTAGGGACAGTCAAAAGCTGAGCCCTCAGTACACCTTTCTGCAAGGCTGTCTGCGGTCTCCCCACTGTCACTAGGGCAGCATTCTGTAGGGGCATGAGGACAAGGGATGGCATGGCAAGTATTATTGTGTTTCATCTTGGTCAAGGGACACTCCGATGGAGGCAGCTGATAGATGAGAAGGGTGGGGGTTTTGTAGTAGAACCATGCTATCTGCCTCCTCACCATCCCCTGTCTCATGTGTGTCGAATTGGCTGGAATGGCTGAAGGATATAACAATTGACTAGATCCCCTGACATGCCTGAGTCAGTGTAATGATACTATGGCTTTAAGAGGTCCATTTTGTCCTTTGTTTTTCATTTCAAGATGTCTATTGAAAACTTTTAAAGTAAACAGCTAGTCGAGCCTTGGAATTTTTTTGAAAGTTGGAACAATAGAAGCAGCCTGAATGGGTGTTGCCGGGCTCCCACAGAACCGGGATTTTGAGTCTTGAAGAAGTGGAAGCTATTTATCTCCCTCCCTCGGTTACACCTAAAGGCTGGAGTGGGAGTGGGGGGTGGGTGTGGTTCCCTTCCTGGGCTGCTGGAGTTGTACGTGTGACAATCAGTTTTCTGAATTTGCCAAGGATATTACTATATTGAAACAGTTAATTTGTAATAGTTGCCATATCTATTATTCTGTTAGGCTCTTCAATGAAGTTACAGCTAAGCCAATTCTTTGTGTTTATTCTTTCTTTTGCTGCATTTTAACTACAGCGTATGAATAAATTGTGTTTTGCTTAATGCCAAGTAATTTGACCAATTGAATTGCATCTGGAACACAGCATCTTAAATTTCTCTTTAAAGTAAGAAAATGTCAGGGTCTAGGCTACTTTCTCGATATATTTCAGAATAGTACATCACAGGAACGGGCCCTTTGGCCCACAATTTTGAGCAGGTTTGGTCTGGTCCGTAACAACCAGCTCCCTCTGCAGTGTCGGTCACAGCGTGGATCACACTGCCATTGAGCAGAACCATAGTTCATGTCATCTGTTGACCCTAGGGCTTTTGTGGCTTTGCACTGATGCCAGCACAATGATGCCCAATTTCATAGCCAGTTCATTTCATGCCTTAATACTTCTCTGGGCTTAATATTTCACCACATTATTTAAATATGCCCACCAATACATCAAATTATTCTGTTCATAAAGCTCATTCACCTTGAAAGGAAATGACAGGCTTGTCAGGAATGTAACAAATTCTTTCAATGTTTCTGTTTTGCCTTTATCTGGAATAATTATAATGGAAACAAATATTGGTAATCTTAAGCTCCTTATGTTCCAGGCTCTACTGTTTTCTCTTCATACCTCGCCACCGTTCTGCTCCTCTCTCCTCTGTTAAAGTCAGATCCATTGATAAAACTGCTGTTCATCTGTTTTAATTTCTTTTTCTTTTCCTTGGTGCTAATATTTGTCCAAAATGCTACTGTAAAGGAGCCGAGTCATTTTTCTATACTGAAGTCACTCTATAAATGCAAAATGTTGGTAACATTCCCACGAGCTTATTGATATTGTTAGTGATAGTAATACGCTGTTTGCAATTTATTAAACCGATCACTGGAAAATGCCAATGGAAAGGATCTATAATACTAATTTTAACTGGACAGCTATGGCCAAAAGAAACACCTAGTTCTCCTGAATAAACAATGGCTCAAAAATTGCTGTCATTAAGTGCAAAAGGCAGTTTCTGATGAGAACAGCTAAGTAATTAAACCTGAAAGTTAAGATGTTACTGCATGAGATGTGCCTCTCTGCTTCATGGAAGTGATATTTTAATGCTCAATCCCCCTTCAAATCCCTCAAGTAATGTAATATCCCTGTACTTAGACTGGGGCTCACCATATAGATAACACAAGCAATTTCAGGTCTTAAATAACTTTTTTTCATGTAATATATATACATTTCGACCAGGTAACATTTCTGCTACTGAAGACTAACTGCTACAAGTGTAGAATTTTATTTCTTCGGGTTTTAATTGTTAAAGACGCTTTTATAAAATTTAAAATTCATGTTTTGAGCATTTTCAAACATTTTGCACGTTTTTCTCTGTTCTCTTAATCGTGTCTTTTCCCCACTTTGTATCTCACTTTCTGAATGTGATTTAACACTGTATTTTAGATTCAAATTTGCACCTCTTCGTTCAGAACTTGTGTCGCTCATTCACAGTTCTTTGATCTGATTGATTAAGGACGTGCATAGTCCTTGAGCTGCTCACTCAGATCCTGGATATCAGGTCATGGGCTCTATCCATCTGCAACTTCCCAGTGCTAACCAGGGAAATCCAAGGAGCAAAGGCTGTTTCTCAGCATTTCCTTTGCAAACCCTGAAATTGCAACTTCTCGCCTGCTATGAGCAATGTCACAGGATACGCACCAGTGTGGGTTAACTTTTCAGTGTTACATTCTGAGGACATTGTGCATGTTCTCCGTTCATACATTGGAAATAATTCGGGGAGCCTTTCCTTTGAACAGTGTCTCTTAAATGATTTTAGTCAGCTTTTACATTGAGAACAGGCTTCCTTTTTAGTGACAATTAAATTTGGGAACATCTGTTCTGAAGATTAAATTCTATTAACTTGTCAGGAAATGCAGTATTTAATTAAATCCTTGTCAGAAAGATTTTATTTGATTGTAGATTAATTGCGTCGTGCATTTTTATGTATATTTTTAATGTGTTACAGTTCATACCGTTTGAATGAAATGGCAGACATGTAAGCACTCCATCTAACTGAGGAGTCGCTAATTGCTTTCTGGCTGCTATTATAGACAGTTGCATAATATGGCAGAGTGGTAGGACCAGCCAAGCGATCAAATAATGTGTGAGGGGCGAAAAAGACGAAGAATAGTCAGAATTTTGATTCATTGCAACCTTAAAGGTAATTTTCTAATGAATATAAAATCAACAGAGTCATGGTAGAGACTTGAATTACTTTAAAATAAACAAGGAGATAAATAGTATCAGGTGAAGGAGGGAGAAAAACCAATCTAAAATTATATAACTGAACTTTCTTAATCAGATGGTCTCTCAATGTAGGAAGAGGCAGTGTTGAATTCTGTTCAGGGAATGAAATGGGGCACATTTTCTTTTCAGATACACGGCAAAACTCAGATTTCTTATAGTTCAGAAGATGAATACTTGGACTACCCAGCTTGAAACTGAAACTCCTTTGTCCTAAGGTCAAGCTTGAAATGACAGTTGTAGGGATCCAAGTGAGAGTGAAATCCATTTCTATACTCTCTCAGGCTCCAACGCAAAGCAAGCCCACCATAAGTCCATGGGGCTGTCAGAATCCCTGCATCATTGTTGCATTTTCCTTACCAATGCTGATTCTGTACGGTGTGCAGCCTCCCAATATCATGAAATCCTTGATGAACACAGAAGGCCAAGCAGCATCATACGAGCAGCGTTCCTGCTCCTCCGATGCTGCTTGGCCTGCTGTGCTCATCCAGCTCTACACCTTGTTATTTCGGATTCTCCAGCATCTGCAGTTCCTATTATCTCTGATACAATTATGAAATCCTTTTATATTTTTGTGTGGGATGCGGGTGTGACTGGCTGGGTCAGTATTTATTACCTGTCTCAAGTTGCCCTTGAGAAGGTGGTGGTGAGCTGCCTTCTTGAATCGCTGCAGACCATGTAGGTCGACCCACAATGCCCTTAGGGAGGGAAGTCCAAGATTTTGACTCAGTGGCAGTTCAGATATTTCCAAGTCAGGATGGTCAGTGGTGTTCCCATGTATCTGCCATCTTTCTCGATGGAAGTGGCCGTGAGTTTGGAAGGTGCTGTCTGAGGATCTTTGGTGAGTGTCTGCAGTGCATCTTGTAGATGGTACACACTGCTGCTACTGAGCATCGGTGGTGGGGGGAGTGGATGCTTGTGGATTTAGTGCCAATCTAGCGGCTGCTTTGTCCTGGATGGAGTCAAGCTTCTTGAGTGTTGTTGGGGCTGCACCCATCCAGGCAAGTGGGGAGTATTCCATCACATTCCTGACTTGTGCCTAGTAGATGGTGGACAGGCTTTGGGGGAGTCAGGACATAGGATGGAATGATGGCTGAGTAGTTAGCAGTGCTACCTCACAGCACCAGAAACCTGGATTTGATCCCAGCCTTGGGCAATTGTCTGTGCGGAGTTTGTCTGTCCTCCCTGTGTCTGCATGCATTTCCCCCCCGGTGCTACGGCTTCCTCGCGCAGTCCGAAGGTGTGCAGGTTAGGTGGATTGGCCATGCTAAATTGCCCCATCGTATCCGGGGGATGTGCGGGTTTCATGGATTGGTCACAGAAAATGCAGGGTGACAGGGATAGGGTGGGTCTGTGTAGGGTGCTGTTTGAAGGGTCAGCGTGGACCTGATGGGCTGAATGGCCTGCTTCCACAGTGTCCGGACTCTGTGATTCCCTGAGTTACTCAGTGGAATATTCCTAGCCTCCGAACTGCCCTTGTAGCCACTGCATTTATATGGCTAGTCCAATTAAGTTTCTGTTCAATGTTAACCCCAAGGAATAAAAGAAGACGTTGCTGGAAAAGCTCAGCAAGGCTGGCAGCATCTGTGAACAGAAATCAGAGCTAACATTTCAAGTAGAGTGACCCTTCCCCAGAACCCCCAGGATGTTGAAAGGAGGGGAATCAATGATTTTAATACTATTGAATGTCAAGGGGCAGTGGAGATGGTGTATTGTTTCAGAGATGGTAGGAACTGCAGATTCTGGAGAATCTGAAATAACAAGGTGTAGAGCTGGATGAACACAGCAGTATGGGGAGATGTCAGACAGAGATTCTTTACACACAGAGTGGTGAGCATGTGGAATCTGTTGCCTGCAGTTGTAGTGGAGTCAGATCCTTTAGAGACTTTTAAGCGACTCTTGGATAGGCACATGGAGGATAGTGAAATGTAGGGTATGCCAGGTAGATTGATCTTAGTAGGATAATAGGTTGGTACAATATTGTGAGCCGAAGGGCCTGTACTGTGCTGTACAGCTATGTGTTCTATGTTCAAAAGGAGTTGACATGGAAGTAATGGGTCATGAGGGTGGGGTGAAGGGGTGAGGAAGATAATAAATGGAGAACATAACTTCTGAAACAATTGGGGAGAAGTCCCAGAGAACTGAGGGAGGCCGCCTAACTAAACCTGCCACCACGGCTGCTAATGCTCTGCTCTGGGACACTGAGCCCAACCTGCACCCGGCCGTGCTCGGAGTGAAAATAGGCCATTTCTGGATTTTTGCTTCATCGGGGTGGGTCTGGCAAGTTGGGAAGTTTCCTCCCTTGACCTATCAGTCTTAGTAGGCAGGCCATCTGGAACTTTGGTTGATGCGGGATACATGGTGGATAATCCCGTTATGGTGACGAAAAAGAAGGCACAAACAGTAAATGATTTACGTTAAGTACACTGTTTCTGTTCAGGGGTTCGCAAATTTACCACAGGTGCATCGGAAGGCACAACATCTTTACCACTACCACAACAGAACACCCAAACATCACCTGCTGAAGACCCACGATGAATGCATGTTTAACCACATCGGACAGAATAGAGACATTGCATCAGTGTGACTGTCTGGAGGACACTGTGCGAAATACACACAGCAGTGAGAGAACGTCAGAACAGACTCAGCTGCTACCCCTGCCAACAGACCAGAGTGGTCTTCGGCGAGTCTGTCCATTTCTTTACTGTGACCATTTATCTCACAACTACTCTGCTCACCAGGATTCATTATTTCTGCCAAGAGAAACCAGGTTGAAACTGACCATTCGATTGAGCACTCAAGACAGGATCCAGGAGAGAGGGTTTTTCTTAAGTGCAGTTTGATGTTCCCTTAACACGTATCCAGTTACTAGTGGTGTACCGCAAGGATCGGTGTTGGGTCCACTGCTGTTTGTCATTTTTTATAAATGACCTGGATGAAGGCGTAGAAGGATGGGTTAATAAATTTGCAGACGACACTAAGGTCGGTGGAGTTGTGGATAGTGACGAAGGATGCTGTAGGTTGCAGAGAGACATAGATAAGCTGCAGAGCTGGGCTGAGAGGTGGCAAATGGAGTTTAATGCAGACAAGTGTGAGGTGATGCACTTTGGTAGGAGTAACCGGAAGGCAAAGTACTGGGCTAATGGTAAGATTCTTAGTAGTGTAGATGAGCAGAGGGATCTCGGTGTCCACGTACACAGATCCTTGAAAGTTTCCACCAAGGTTGACAGGGCTGTTAAGAAGGCATACAGTGTTTTAGCTTTTATTAATAGAGGGATCGAGTTCCGGAACCAAGAGGTTATGGTGAAGCTGTACAAAACTCTGGTGCGGCCACACTTGGAGTACTGTGTACAGTTCTGGTCACCGCATTATAAGAAGGATGTGGAAGCTTTGGAAAGGGTGCAGAGGAGATTTACTAGGATGTTGCCTGGTATGGAGGGAAGGTCTTATGAGGAAAGGCTGAGGAACTTGAGGCTGTTTTCATTAGAGAGAAGAAGGTTGAGAGGTGACTTAATTGAAACATATAAAATAATCAGAGGTTTAGATAGGGTGGATAGGGAGAGCCTTTTTCCTAGGATGGTGATGGCGAGCACGAGGGGACATAGCTTTAAATTGAGGGGTGAAAGATATAGGACAGATGTCAGAGGTAGTTTCTTTACTCAGAGAGTAGTAAGGGAATGGAACGCTTTGCCTACAACGGTAGTAGATTCGTCAGCTTTAGGTACATTTAAGTCGTCATTGGATAAGCATATGGAAGTACATGGAATAGTGTAGGTTAGATGGGCTTGAGATCGGTATGACAGGTTGGCACAACATCGAGGGCTGAAGGGCCTGTACTGTGCTGGAATGTTCTATGTTCTATGTATTGGCATTAGCTCAAAGTGGAACTAGGCAGATCAGTCTCCACTTCTATGACTGTGAGGTATGGCTGCAATTATTGGATAGACTTGATGATGATTCGAACTGAGAGCCATCTCGATGAATAGCCTTTACGCATTCTCCATCTAAGGAAGGTGTCCATTGTTCAAGGCATGTTAGATTACATGTGGTGCCTTACATTGTCAATGGCTTTGAAGGTCAATCGACAAGATGCATTGGCTTCAAAATGTTTCTAACGATTGAAGCATTAGCTGCCCCTGTGGGGAATGTGCATAACTGATTTATTGAGAGCTATTTACTTCCTTTAAAATGAGAACATTGTGGAAGAGTTTGGGCCAATGACTCAATGCTAATATTGACCTGAATCTTCCGGCAGAATAATCATTGAAAGATTGGTTCTTCAGAAAAGAGTAGTCTTTCACTTTCTTGCTTCTTCATAAGGCAGTTTCAAGGTAGGGAGGACAAATTATGCCCCTTTTTACAGCACTAAGTAACACATTCTGGTAAGATTCGATTCACAAATGTGCTGGAAAACTATGTGACAGGAAAATAGCGTTTCAGCATGGCAGGATTGAGTGTGAGTAAGATAAGTGGGTAAGCTGGAGGTGTAAGGGGAAGCTGGCAGGCAGGATGGTAGATGGGCAGAATGGTAGATGGGCAAGGTGGCAGCTGGGTAGGGCATTGGGGTCAAGTTGGAAATCGAGATGTACTGGGGTCAGGGAGGGATTGGAGCATCAATAGAGGGTCAGAGGCTGGGGGAGAGTCAGAGAGCCAGGAGGAGAGTTGAAGGGTCGATGGTGGGAAATGCATTGGCAGACCAGGGAACATTAACAACTCAGGAGTTAAAGCATATTTTAAGCTGTTTAACTTTTCCAGCTAAAACACCCAGGTAAGTACCATGGATCTGTCCCAACATTGTCCATTGGAAATTTAAACTTTCCAGGAAATTCCCAGATCAGTCTTTCCACATCTATGGACTCAATAGCATATCTTCCAGGTACTTCTAGTTTCTGACTATCTGTAGATTGCAGCATCTGTGTATTGCTGATGCTTCATGAGATGCCAGTTGAAGCTTCATTTGTGATAGAGTGAGTAAGAATTGGTAAAGTGACCACATTAATTTTTGGTGGAGAAAAGGTTGAGATGGGACAGGTCTTCACGAACATCGCAAGGTATGGCTGAGGTTGAAGGAAGCAAATTGTTCAGCGACGCCCAGTTTGGGTTCTTCCAGGGCTACTCAGCTCCTGACTTATTACAGTGTCGGTTCAAACATGGACAAAAGAGCCCAATTCCAAAGGTAAAGTGAAAATGACAGTTCTTGACATCGAGGGCACATTTGACTGAGTGTGGCATCAAGGAGCCCGAATAAAACTGGGATCAGCTGGTATCGGGGGAGACTCACTGCTGGTTGGAGTCCTACCTGACACATAGGAAGACGGTTGTGGTTGTTGGAGTCAGTCATCTCAGCTCCAGGACATCTCTGCAGGAGTTCCACAGGGTAGTGTCCTCGGTCCAACCATCTTCAGCTACTTCATCATTGACCTTCCCTCCATCATCAGGTCAGAAGTGGGGATGTTCACTGATCATTGCAAGACGTTCAGTACCATTCGTGTCTCCTCAGATACTGAAGCAGCCTGTGTTCAAATGCAACAAGATCTGGACAATATCCAGGCTTGAGCTGACGTGGCAATTAACATTTGCACCCCACAAATGCCAGTCAATGACCATCACCAATAAGAGACAATCTAATCACTAGCCCTTGGTATTCAATGGTGTTACAATCACTGAATCCCCTACTATCAACACTCTTAGAATTACCATTGACCAGAAACTCAACTCAGTCCGCCACATAAATACAGTGGCTGCAAGAAAGGTCAGAAGCTAGGAATACTACAGCGAGCAACTTACCTCCTAAGTCTTCGAAAGCTGTCCATCATTTATAACGCACAAATCAGGAGAGTGGTAGAATACTCCCCACTTGCCTGGATGGGTGCAGCTCCAACAACACTCAAGAAGCTGGACACCATCCAGGGCAAAGCAGCCCATTGATTGGCACTAAATCCACAAGCATCCGCTCCCTCTACCACTGACGCTCAGTCGCAGCAGTGTGTACTGTCTACAAGATTCACTGCAGAAATTCACCAAAGATCCTCACACAGCACCTTCCAAATCCACGGCCACGTCCATCTAGAAGGACAAAGGCAGTAGATACATGGGAACACCGCCAACTCCAAGTTCCCCTCCAAGCTGCTTACTACCCTGACTTGGAAATATAACACTGTTCCTTCATTGTTGATGGGTCAAAATCCTGGAATACCCTCCCTAATGGCATTGTGGGTCAACGTACAGCACATGGACTGCAGTGGCACAAAAGGCAGCTCACCACCACCTTCTCAAGGGCAACTAGGGACGGACAAAAAATCCTGGCCCAGCACATCCCACATGTGAATTAAAAAAAACTAATTCACTTGGGCAACAAGATTTGTATGAGATGATGGAGGGAAATGTATCAAAAAAGGTTAAAAATACCATTAAACCTTCTAATTTCACAGAGAATAGCTAACATGTGTGTAACGATTCAAATAAGATAAGCCAGGTGGACCTCATAGAATATGAGTTCCCTGATTGGGGCTGCTTACTGGATCCAATCAGGGAGACCTGGCTGACAGATAGAAACAGGACTGTGCCCACTTTGGGTGCATTGGTAGTGTGGGGTTAAATTAGAAAAGGAAGAAAGAGCAGGGGATTCAGAGACTCTCCCCCAAAAAATTAATAAACAGGAGATTCAGAGGAAAAATGAAAACATGAGTATCAGGCATCCTGTTTGCTCTGGGAGCTGGTTCTGAGGGAGTTGGATCAGTGCCAAGGACTCGCCGTGTGTAAATAAAGGGTGACCTGGTGACAGGAGACTGGCCTCTGTGAAATTATTTCAATGTGTGTGGAGTTGTTCAAAGTGGATATAAACAGCGAGAGATAGATATTAAATGTAGGATAACTGATACTTTTAAAAAGAAGTTGGATCACTTCCTATTGCGGACAGGGATCAAAATATGAACTGAATGGTTGAATTTTGTTCAAGAAGGAAGGGACAGCACCCAGGGTTCTCTGTGGAAGAGGACCAACAGGAGATGACAGGCAGAATTCCAAAATTCTCCCCGTTCTCTGCTGTTCCTGTCTCTCCTGTTGCTCGTATCTCTCTGCAGCTCCATTCTCTGCTAACTCTCTCTGCTTTCTCCCTTTGCTTCAGTCTTTACTGCTTTGTACCTGTCTCCTCCTTCTCTCTGCTTTTCTCTCCCTATTTCCTCCCCAACTCTGCTCTCTCTCCTATCCGTCCACCTCCTTCTTTCTCTCTCTGTATGGCTCCTGCTGCTCCCCTCTCTCTTTGCTCAACTCACTCTCTCACTGTCTGTGTTCCCTTCACTATCTCTGCTCCCTCTCTCTCTGTTTCCCCCTCCCATTCTCCCTGTCTTTTTGCTCCCCTCTCTCTTTCTCTCTGCTCCTCCCTTCTTTCCCTGTGTCTCTCATTCTCTTTCTTCTCCCTCTTCTGTCTCTCTTCACCTTTCTCCTCTCCCCCGTGTCTCTTCTCCTTCCCTGTCTCTCCATTCCCCTCAGCCCTCTCATTGTCTCTCTGCTTCTGATTACTCAATATCTCGCAGTATACTGTGAGATTGACTCAGGCCCTTCACTTCCTGCGATGCACTCAATTTGATATCACTGGGGAGCTTCAGGAAGACCAGGAAGCCCATGGGCCTGACATTAAAGCCGAAAGCCTGTTTTTGCTTGAAATAAACGAATAAAAAATGTTACTTAGTAACCCTTCTCTGGAGGAGATTGCGCAGGGCTGTTATACTGGATTGAAAGTTGGCAGTTTAGAGACAACTCCCCGTCATACTGTTCAAAACCCAGGCTTTAACCTCTCCCTGCCCTCAAACCCACATGTGAAAACATCCTCAGGGACTGTGCAAAGTGACCTTTCCCTGCTTGCACCTCGAAGGACTCTTTCTGGCATGTCTCGGGTCAATGAATGCAAGTGAACGTTGAAAAGCTATGGCTTTAAATCATGGAACAACAGAAAGAGTCAGTTGGTGGGAGTTTTAACGCTGTGGACATTGGCCTGCTGGTTGTACAATAAAGTCTTTCAGTTCTTGAGAGCTAGAGGAAAGAAATGACCTGGAAATCTTCTCCTGAGATTTGTTACCATGGTGTGGGTTCTGCTTCCAGCAGGCTGGTTGTACCAGACGTATCAAGACTTATGGCAGCTCTCGCAACCTAAGAATGTAACCGGGGTAATGTCAGCTCTTGGTATATACATAGATTATTGTCACAGGCATTTCAGAGTCTGGGATACTGTTTTTAGTTATAAACAGTAGCATGCCTTCATTAGAGATAATGGGAACTGCAGATGCTGGAGAATCCAAGATAATAAAATGTGAGGCTGGATGAACACAGCAGGCCAAGCAGCATCTCAGGAGCACAAAAGCTGACGTTCCGGGCCTAGACCCTTCATCAGAGAGGGGCATGGGGTGAGGGTTCTGGAATAAATAGGGAGAGAGGGGGAGGCGGACCGAGGATGGAGAGAAAAGAAGATAGGTGGAGAGTAGAGTATAGGTGGGGAGGTGGGGAGGGGATAGGTCAGTCCAGGGAAGACGGACAGGTCAAGGAGGTGGGATGAGGTTAGTAGGTAGGAGATGGAGGTGCGGCTTGTGGTGGGAGGAAGGGATGGGTGAGAGGAAGAACAGGTTAGGGAGGCAGAGACAGGTTGGACTGGTTTTGGGATGCAGTGGGTGGAGGGGGAAGAGCTGGGCTGGTTGTGTGGTGCAGTGGGGGGAGGGGACGAACTGGGCTGGTTTAGGGATGCAGTTGGGGTAGGGGAGATTTTGAAACTGGTGAAGTCCACATTGATACCATTAGGCTGCAGGGTTCCCAAGCGGAATATGAGTTGCTGTTCCTGCAACCTTCGGGTGGCATCATTGTGGCACTGCAGGAGGCCCATGATGGACATGTCATCTAAAGAATGGGAGGGGGAGTGGAAATAGTTTGCGACTGGGAGGTGCAGTTGTTTGTTGCGAACCGAGCGGAGGTGTTCTGCAAAGCGGTCCCCAAGCCTCCGCTTGGTTTTCCCAATGTAGAGGAAGCCACACCGGGTACAGTGGATGCAGTATACCACATTGGCAGATGCGCAGGTGAACCTCTGCTTAATGTGGAATGTCATCTTGGGGCCTGGGATAGGGGTGAGGGAGGAGGTGTGGGGGCAAGTGTAGCATTTCCTGCGGTTGCAGGGGAAGGTGCCGGGTGTGGTGGGGTTGGAGGGCAGTGTGGAGCGAACAAGGGAGTCACGGACAGAGTGGTCTCTCCGGAAAGCAGACAGGGGTGGGGATGGAAAATGCCTTGGGTGGTGGGGTCGGATTGTAGATGGCGGAAATGTCCTTCCCAAATTCCACAAACCTGCCTGACTTGGTCGACGCATCGTCTCAGCCTGCTCCTGCCCCACCGAACTCATCTCCACCTATCTGGACTCCATTTTCTCCCCTTTGGTCCAGGAACTCCCTACCTACGTCCGTGACACCAATCACGCCCTCCACCTCCTCCAGGACCTCCAATTCCCTGGCCCCCAACACCTCATTTTCACTATGGATGTCCAGTCCCTCTACACCTGCATTCCGCATGCAGATGGCCTCAAGTCCCCCTCCACCGACACCCTCATCCGCCTAGCCGAACTCGTCCTCACCCTCAACAACTTCTCTTTCGACTCCTCCCACTTCCTACAGACTAAGGGGGTGGCCATGGGCACCCGCATGGGCCCCAGCTATGCCTGCCTCTTTGTAGGTTACGTGGAACAGTCCCTCTTCCGCACCTACACGGGCCCCAAACCCCACCTCTTCCTCTGGTACATTGATGACTGTATCGGCGCCGCCTCTTGCTCCCCAGAGGAGCTCGAACAGTTCATCCACTTCACCAACACCTTCCACCCCAACCTTCAGTTCACCTGGGCCATCTCCAGCACATCCCTCACCTTCCTGGATCTCTCAGTCTCCATCTCAGGCAACCAGCTTGTAACTGATGTCCATTTCAAGCCCACCGACTCCCACAGCTACCTAGAATACACCTCCTCCCACCCACACTCCTGCAAAAATTCCATCCCCTATTCCCAATTCCTCTGCCTCCGCCGCATCTGCTCCCACGATAAGACATTCCACTCCCGCACTTCCCAGATGTCCAAGTTCTTCAAGGACTCTCTCCGTGACTCCCTTGTTCGCTCCACACTGCCCTCCAACCCCACCACACCCGGCACCTTCCCCTGAAACCGCAGGAAATGCTACACTTGCCCCACACTTCCTTCCTCACCCCTATCCCAGGCCCCAAGATGACATTCCACATTAAGCAGAGGTTCACCTGCACATCTGCCAATGTGGTATACTGTATCCACTGTACCCGGTGTGGCCTCCTCTACATTGGGGAAACCAAGCGGAGGCTTGGGGACCGCTTTGCAGAACACCTCCGCTCGGTTCGCAACAAACGACTGCACCTCCCAGTCGCAAACCATTTCCACTCCCCCTCCCATTCTTTAGATGACATGTCCATCATGGGCCTCCTGTAGTGCCACAATGATGCCACCCGAAGGTTGCAGGAACAGCAACTCATATTCCGCTTGGGAACCCTGCAGTCCAATGGTATCAATGTGGACTTCACCAGTTTCAAAATCTCCCCTTCCCCTACTGCATCCCTAAACCAGCCCAGTTCGTCCCCTCCCCCCACTGCACCACACAACCAGCCCAGCTCTTCCCCCCCCACCCACTGCATCCCAAAACCAGTCCAACCTGTCTCTGCCTCCCTAACCTGTTCTTCCTCTCACCCATCCCTTCCTCCCACCCCAAGCCGCACCCCCAGCTACCTACTAACCTCATCCCACCTCCTTGACCTGTCCGTCTTCCCTGGACTGACCTATCCCCTCCCTACCTCCCCACCTACACTCTCTCCACCTATCTTCTTTTCTCTCCATCTTCGGTCCGCCTCCCCCTCTCTCCCTATTTATTCCAGTTCCCTCACCCCATCCCCCTCTCTGATGAAGGGTCTAGGCCCGAAACGTCAGCTTTTGTGCTCCTGAGATGCTGCTTGGCCTGCTGTGTTCATCCAGCCTCACATTTTATTATCTTGCATGCTTTCATTAGCTTGTTATCCTTCAAGTAAAGTTAGGTTCTGATACCTTTATAGCCTTGGGTTGCATGCTACAGTATAGTGATGATATCACAAGCACGTGTCTTAAGGTTATACAGCATACCAACTGTGAGCCATAACTCAAAGCCACCTCCACCAAAACCCCTTACAAATGATCAATGAGTGACAGTGACTCAGTGGTTAGCACTGCTGCCTCACAGCGCCAGGGACCTGGGTTCAATTCCAGCCTCTGGTGACTGTGTGGAGTTTGCACATTCTCCTGGTGTCTGGTTACCTCTTATTGTCCAAAGATGTGTGGGTTAGGTGTATTGGTTGTGCTAAATTGCTTGTAGTGTCCAGGGATGTACAGGCTAGTGGATTAGCCATGGGAAATGAGGGGTTACAGGAATAGGGTGGAACATCCTCTGGTGGATCATTGATGGGCTGAAGGGCCTGCTTCCACACTTGTAAGGATCCTATGAGCCCAAGGGCTGGCCACGCATCAGTGAAGGGAAATACATTTGTGACCTCTTTTTGGGTTGTGAAAGACTAACTATATGTTTCTTTCTGTGCAGAGCTGCTGAATATCTCCAGCGTGTTCAGGTTTCATTTCAGCTTTCACACTATTTTGCTTTTATGTCCCAGCCTCATTCCTGCTGCTAACCTCAAGCAAGTTCTTACTTTGTCTTCCCCCTGTGGGTATCTCTTGGAATAACTCCACAATGAGAGGTTTGTGCCTCTCATGTTGAGATGAGAGTTTTTACTTGGCAATCCTCATTCAGTCTCAGAAAATATTTCCCAAGCTCTGATCCATTGAATTCAAGTTAAAAAAGACAAAAGAAAATCTGCCGGTGTTTCGTGTGGTGGAGTTTTCTGGGGTTTTGCGAACGAGATCAAGAGTGTTTGAAATCTTGCCGCTGTGTGAAAGCTGTTCGGTAATCTTAATTTGTCTTCTGAGTCTTAAACTCACGTCTAGGCATGAATGTGGAAGGCGTTGCTCTGAATATGAATCAGTGCACAAAAGCAAATTTTATTTCACATTATTGTTCAACATTTCTTTGGAAAGGGGCTTCACATGTCCAAAAACGTGTAGGTTTGAGTCTGAGATAATAAAATGTGAGGCTGGATGAACACAGCAGGCCAAGCAGCATCTCAGGAGCACAAAAGCTGACGTTTCGGGCCTGGACCCTTCATCAGAGATCTCTGATGAAGGGTCCAGGCCCGAAACGTCAGCTTTTGTGCTCCTGAGATGCTGCTGGGCCTGCTGTGTTCATCCAGCCTCACATTTTATTATCTTGGAATCTCCAGCATCTGCAGTTCCCATTATCTCTGATACTAGGTTTGAGTCTGGTTGAGTCTTAGAATTTTGAAAATCTTGCCTGAACCTGCTAATTTTTTGTTTATGTGGGACAGGCATCAAGCAACCAATCTACTGCTAGGAGACAGGCTGCCCCTTTAAACTTTTCCATGACTTGGCTGGAGAGGTTTCTCTGGAAACCTGCCATTGAACAGGAGGTGGGAATTGCTGTATAGGGCAAGTTGATGGCTTTCCAGCACTTCTTGTGGGTCAAGCTGAAGAGCTGTGCTCCCTGCTTCTTCCTTTCCACAATCAAACTGACCCCCATCCTCCAGCGTGATCAGGCTCTCCTTACCCTCTTCAGATCCTTTTATCGCCGTAACCAACAGCACAGGCGAGATGAGTTGCTGCCCCCATCACTTCCTGGAATCCGGGCCTAGCTCAGTATCCGTGCTTGTGTCTCCATTTATTATGATGTTCCTGGAGATATATCAGAGGAAATCAAATGTCACATAAAGCAATGTATGTTCTTGACATAAGCAGTGCAGATCCTGCTGGTCTTGAAACGAGGGAAGTCCGAGAATGATTTGGGATCATTTTTGACCCTGGCTTTCTGGGAAGGTTAAAAGGTTCAAATGAAGCCACTCTGTTCCCATGCAAATCAACACTCATTTGAAACTGAGGCGTCCTTTTCTCAGTATGCAGACGAGGGCTTGGAGACGCTAAGTTTGGCTGTAATGGGGTGTTTCGGGATGTTCTGGATTTACTATTGCAGGAAAGCTGCTGAGAACAATTACCAGGGCTAGAAGAGGCCCAGGAAGTTAAGCTTTAACTAGGGTCCGCATGATGCAAGAGGAACAAGATTGCAGAAAGCAATCTCGGGCTCTGGCTTGCCCCAGGCCCTGATTCCCATCTTGCTGGGCCTTGAGGTCACTGACAGTGTAATGAGGGGACCATTTCCACAAGTTGCACTGACCCAGCTTCTGCCAACTGCTCGCCACCGAGCTCCGTTCTGCTGTTGGCAGAGGGACTCATGCCCGCAAGGCTGCCCTCTTCCCAGGAGATTAAGTGACTGACAAAATGATGTTGCGAATCTCTGCTTGATGCTGCTGTTGAGTGACAATAATTTGTAAAAGTAGAAAGAGCCTTGTGCATCCTTCCCATTTGCTCAGGGTTTGAATGAATGAATCCATAATCATGTGGTTGGTTTGTAATGATGAAGCAGCCTAGAAACTGGGCTTCTGATATTCACAGGCACATGGTTTATCACAAAAGAACACTGACTGCTTTAAGCATTTTAAGATACAAAAATTGACTGGGACATTTTTTCACTGGAGTGCAGGAGGTTGAGGAGTGACCTTATAGAGGTTTATAAAATCATGAGGGGCATAGATAAAGTGAATAGCCAAGCCTTTTCCCCAGGGTGGGAGCGTTCAAAACTAAGGGGTGTATCTTTGAAGTGAGGGGAGAAAGATTTACAAAGGACGTGGGGAGTGCCAGAGAAAGTGATGGATGCAGGCACAGTTACAACTTTTAAAGGACATTTGGATGAGTTAATGAAGAGGAAAGGTGTGGAGGGATATGGGCCAAGCACAGGCAGGTGGCACTGGTTTAGTTTGGGCACATGGTCGGTGTGGACTGGTTGGACCGAAGGGCCTGATTCTGTGCTGTATGACTCTCTGACTCTATAGGCGCTTCAATTTTCGAAGTCCCTGGCTTCTGTCGTGATGTTTTTCTTTTCATTTTCCCAACTGGCTAGCTTTCACGGTTGAATCCAGAAGGTGAGCAAGGGTAAACCATTCAGTCAAGTCAGAACCGATCTTCAAAATAAAGTTCAGTTCTTGGGATGTGCTCGGGGCTGGTAAGTCAGCACAAGGTGCTGGAAGCAGATTCAGTGCAAGTTTTGTAAGGGCACTGGATATATCTTTGTCACGCCTCACCGGAGTATTGCGTTTGGAAATGAAGCCTCAGTATACCTGGAGTTATCACAAAATTTCAAGGCTTTGTAAATGTTCACAAAGTTCCCCAAATTGCCATGTTTTAAACCTAGAGAACGCAGACCGGGTTTCTGTACTTAACAAGAGTTACTGTCATTACACATGAATGAATGAATGAATGAATGAATAAATAAATAAATGATTTTTTGGTCTCATGTATTTCACAGTGAAAAATACAGTAAAATACAGTGAAAAACTTCCACTGTTGCCATGATTCTGGTGCCGTTTTGAATAGTTTGTAAATCTCTTCTGCACTCCCTCCTATGTTTGCATTCTTTATAAAGTGCAGCATCAGAACTGCACACTGCACTCCAGCTGAGGTCTAACTAATGTTATTTACAGGTTGAGCATAACATTCTTGCATACTGTATGCTTTATTAATTACCCTCTCCGTCTGTGCAGCCTCCTTTACTGACTTTATCCATATATACGCCCTGGTCTCTCCGTACCAGCACTCTCTTTGGAGAGCAGTTTCCTTTATTCAAACTGTTCTACCAAAATATTCCACCTCACACTCCTCCACAATGAACTTCACCTGTCACTTGCCCACCCACTCCATCAACTTGTTACCACCCTTTTACATGTCTCCATTGTCCTCCTCATAATTTATAGTGTTTCCAAATTTTGTACCATTCATAACCTTTGAAATTGTCTCTTGCTCTCCAAGATTGAGATCATTAGTATCTCAGGAAAAGCAAGGGTCCCAGTTCTATCCTAGGGAACCCCACCTCAAACAATCCTCCATGTTCTTCAACTCCTACTCGCTGCTTCTTAATGCTCAACCAATCTTTAATCCCCATTGCTACTTTTTGTTGTATTCATTCATAGGATGTGGGTGCTGCTGACTAGCCCAGCATTTACTACCCATCCCTAATTGCCCTCTGTCGTGAGTCAACCACATTGCTGTCAATCTGGAGTCACATATACGGTAAGGGCTGCAGATTTCTTCCTTTCGATGACATTAGTGTACCAGATAGGTTTTTTTTACAACCGTCAACAATGATCGCTATTAGACTGGGTTTTCATTCCAGATTTTATTGGATTCAAATTTCACCTTCTGACCTGGTAGGATGTGAACCTATGTCAGTAGTAGATTGGCCTGCGGTTCTGAATTACTAGCCCAGTGCCACCACCACCGCCACTGCCTCCCCTTTTAATCCATTAACTGTACTGTTTCCTACATGTCTGTTAAATGGCATTGCATCAAATGCCTTTCGGTTGTCTATGTACACCACGCCAACAGTGTCATCCTCATGACCCCGCTCTTATTTCTTCAAAGGATTCCAACAATCCCAAAAAAGCAGTAAAACTTGTGAATGAAGCACATCAGTATGCCTTGTTTTGCATACTTGAAAAATTAAACTTCAGTAGGCTCACTTCATTCATTTCCAAGAATTAAACTGACTGGTCCCTGATTTCTGGGCTCACCTTTGTGACATTTTTTTGGGACAATACTGCAATTCTCCAGATCTCTGGTACCATCATTGGGGTCAGAGAAAATACAAAAAGATTATGTCTAAAGCCCTTGCAGTTTCTAGCCTCACTTTCTTCAAGATCCTTGAATGCATCTTGTCTCACTTCCCTCCTTTGCCCCCATTCATATCTTGCCCAATGCCATGTAAACCAAAATATTGGCCTCCCAGGCCCGCTCTTCCTTAAACCAAGTCTCTGTTAAAATTCCAGTGTCATAATTCAACTGAAAGGGAGAAAACAGACAATATAGGGTTAATTACAAGGTGTTAACAGATCGAGCTGTGAATATGTAAGGATGTGATTGGATAATATGATCATATGTATTGGTTTGAACATGATTTGATGATATAGTGTATGATAATGTGAACTATTATGAATACGATTGGGTGGAGGTGGGGTTTGAATAAATATATTACCTGCAATTCAAATTATATTATCTGTTAAAACAAATTAAAACCTTTATTCTTGCAATAAAGCTTGAGCTGCAAGCTATTTTCTTAAAGTGTACACCTCTCGTGAATAAACATTTAAACAAAGGAGCCTGAGTCTCAGCTGGTGTGGGAGAAAATAAAGGGTTAAACTCACACTGACACCATATGGAAAGCTCTGCTAAGAGCAAAGAGTGAGAAGATGCATTGGCTATGCAGGAAGCAACCCATATCTTAACAAGACTAGCTGTGGGTTTCCTTTTGGCCCAGTCATCCAGCCCTGGGATGATTGGGGACTCCTAGGCTCATTATCACTTTACATGGATGGCATTTAGCACTGTTAACCCATTTTCTCACTCTTAGCTCTTATCATTACTTATTCAGCTTTTCCTCTGACCTGGCCTGTTATTCATAATCTCTTTGTTTTCCAACCCCATTCATATAACTCTCTCCCCAGGCTCTGTCTCCACCTGTCCTCTCACTTCTCCTTCCTATCTCTCGCCTCCCCCACATCGGTTTCAGCATAAATATCACTTTTTCCTAAATTAAAAAGCAAAAGAACTGCGGAGCCTGTAAAATCAGGAGCAAAAACAGAAGTTGCTGGAAATGCTGGGGAGGTCTGGCAGCATCCGTGAGGAACTGTTCTGAGAAAGGGTCACCCGACCTGAAATGTTAACTCTGACTTCTTTTTCTTCACAGACGCTGCCAGACCTGCTGATCTTTTCCAGCAACTTCTGTTTTTGTATCACTTTTCCTATGCATTCACAGTTCTGATAAAGAGTCACCTCAGTCAAAGTATTTGCTCTGCTTTCTCTCCAGAGATTCTGCCAGACCCGCTGAGTTTATCGAGCAAATTCTGTTTTTGTTCCAGATCCACAGCATTCGCAGTTCTTTGTTTTATTTTCGAGTGTTTTAAGTTTTCCCTCACCATGACTCCATCTTTTGCCTTACTATTCTTCAGTGGTACCTGTCTCTCACAGTAATTTGTACACTGCGGTATTATTCTTGAATATTCTCCCCTCATTCCTATATGAAACTCCTAACAGCACAAGCAAAATACCCCACGTGAGGAGCTCAGCCCCAGCCAGCTGGTAGAGATGCTCTGTTCTTCAGAGCCTGTCCCAGAAATCAGAAGCCATTCCCCCAGCACCTTCTCTCTAGCCATACCTTCATTTTGCTCTAGGCCCTCAAGCAGTGCTGTAATTGTAGTTGTCACATTGATAGCAGCCATAGACAACCAAAAATATATTGATGTGCTGATGTGGCCTCCTTAGGGCATTTCATAGAATAGACAGATTTCTTCAAGCAGATTGGCCGCTTGCCACCATCGCAATGACCTGAACCTTGAGATGGATTGGTCATCCATTCTTCCCCCTCCCACAATGGCCCAGCTTCTGCGAGTGGAAGAGTCACCTGCGTTCTCCATGGCTTGGGTCCAGCAATGGATACGCCACTGATGACTAGATGGTTGACCCTGAAATGTCAAGCTGAGTTAAGGGATAACCAATAAAAACTGACCATTGCCAGTGATGTTAATGTTCCATGAAGGAAAATTTTAAAAACCTGCCTAACTTCACTTTGAGTTTATTCAATGACCCAATTCTTACAATTCTCGGGGGCGAAAATTCAATAGGCCCTTTGAGAGGGAGAAATTTATCCTCGTCTTCATCCTAAATGGGAGACCCTGATTTTTATCCCACAAAAGGGAACTTCCCCTTAGCATCTTGTCAGTTAAGTCCTGCAGAATCTTGCATGTTTTAATGAGATCACCTCTCGTTCTTCTGAAAAGCAACATATAAAGGTTAAAGAGGTAGTAGGAACGGCAGATGCTGGAGGATCTGAGATAACATGGTGTGAAGCTGGATGAACACAGCAGGCCAAGCAGCATCAGACGAGCAGGAAGGCTGATGTTTCAGGCCTAGACCCTTCTTCAGAAATGGAGGAGGGGAAAGGGGTTCTGAAATAAATAGGGAGAGAAGGGATAGAAGATGGATAGAGGAGAAGATAGGTGGAGAGGAGACAGACAGGTCAAAGAGGCTGGGATGAAGCCAGTAGAGGTGAGTGTAGGTGGGGAGGTACGGAGGAGATGGGTCAGCCCAGGGAGGAAGGACAGGTCAAGGGAGCGGGATGAGGTTAGTAGGTAGGAGATGGAGGTGCGGCTTGAGGTAGGAGGAGGGTATAGGTGAGAGGAGGAGCAGGTTAGGGAGGCAGGGACAAGCTGGGCATGTTTTGGGATGCGGTAGAGGGACGGGAGATTTTGAAGCGGGCGAAATCCACATTGATACCACTGAGCTGCAGGGTTCCCAAGTGGAATATGAGTTTCTGTTCCTGCAACCTTTGGGTGGCATCACTGTGGCACTGGAGGAGGCCCAGGATAGACACGTCATCTGCGGAAGGGAGGGGGAGTTGAAATGGTTCGCGACTGGGAGGTGCAGTTGTTTATTGCAAACTGAGCGGAGGTGTTCTGCAAAGCGGTCCCCAAGCCTCCGCTTGGTTTCCCTGATGTAGAGGAAGCCACAGCGGGTACAACGGATGCAGTATACCGCATTAGCAGATGTGCAGGTGAACATCTGCTTGATGTGGAAAGTCTTCTTGGGGCCTGGGATGGGGGGGTTGGTGAGGGAGAAGGTATGGGGGCAGGTGTAGCATTTCCTGCAGCTTCTGCTCAACCTTTCTTGATTAGTAGTTCAAATAAACTTTCACTGGATTACTTCCAATCCAAGTGTGCCCTTGCTTAAGTAAGGAGTCCTAAACTGTTCACAGTACTCAAGATGAACTCTCGCTACTGACCTGGTGTAGCAATACATCTCTACTTTTACACTCCATCTGCCTTGCAATAAATAAGGACCAACATCCTATTTGCCTTCCTAATTACTTGCTACGCCTGCATGCTATCTTTTCATGCTTCTTGTATCAGTACACTCAGATCTGTTTGTACACAGATCCCACGTTTTCTCCAAATTCAGATCCCCTTTCTTTCCCACATTTTCTTTCCAACTTTGTAATACTTCCAGCCAAAGTGGACAACCTCACACGTTCCATCATAGTCCACCCAACGAATTCTTGCCTGTGCATTTATCCCGTTTTGGGCTCTTTATATCCCCCTTCCAACCTGATTCCTTGCTTACCATTGTATCATTAGTGAACTTGCCTAAAATAGGGCCTACTCCTTCAGCCAATTCAATGCAATAGATGGAAAATAATTCATTGCTCACTGTGGTATCCCACTAGTTAAGTCTGCTGATCTGAAGAGAAGATCCACTTATCTGGACTCTCTTATTTAGTCGATCTCTGTTTCGCTTTTCACAGATGCAACCTGGCCAGTTTAGTATGTTCCAGCACTTTCAGTTTTTGCAATAATGCTGAAATACTCAATTCCATAAGTGACAGAAGTTAGTTTCAAGGTGTGCCATAAAACAAGTAAATTTTCATTGGAGACATAAAGCAAAGGACAAAATGTGATGTAATAATTGCATGTTTTACTGCAGGCATGGATGTAGAATCTTAAATAACATGGATAAATCAGAGAAAGGATAATGGTTAGTCTGCTGTAGCTGAATGCAACCATAAATTAGCTTGTGAACAATTAGATTAAGAAAACACTCAGCCCCTTTTCACTGGTCGTGTACAAGCTCAAAGCAAAACATTGAAATGGTACAAGTCATTGAAGTGCATTGTAAATTATTTTCCAAATTCAAGCTGTGTTCAGAATCTCTTCTTTCAAAGTGTATTGTTTTAGAATCCATCTTTTCTCCCAATGTTTTTTGGTCCCATAGTTATTTTTTGCTGCAAACACGCTACGTTCTGACAGTTCCCATCTGAAAAGTATGTGAAACGGAAGCACAAGATGGTATAAACAGGTCTAATAATTGTAAAACAGGCCTCTTCCTGTTTTTGCAGTGGCTGAGAGATCTGCAGAATGTTTCCAGATTTTTCTGCCTTTACTGCTGGGACTTTTCATCCTTCCTAAACTCGAATGCATGGTGTGAATTGACGAAGTAGTCAATTTCACAGGAAGCAATTTCATACCATTCCCTGGGTTTTGGTTTCTGTTCACTCCGTCGATGTTTTGGGGAGCAAGTGGAAACAGTATTTTATGTATTACCCTTGTAGATCCTTCCTTCTTAGTGAAAACCTCTGTAAGATCCTGCTTATTATCTTTTCTAGAATAATACGGCAATTTGCATATCCTTTGAGTCTTACTTCATAATTTACAGTGTCTTATTTCTAATACTCTTCACTGTAGCATTTCTGAAAATCCATCTTCTGAGGAGGCTCCAGAACGATATGAATGGCTCTGATTGTAGCCAATATAGACTAGAGCTGACTTTATGGGGCAGTGTAGTTCCTGTAATTTCAGGGCTTTCATTTTTGGGAGGTTTGTATTTCTAAAATACAGAACTTCATTCTGTTTCATATGTCTGATATTTGCTGGTGTGAGATGCACAGTAGCTAGATAAGAATTGGAAGAAATCCTTACATTACCAATGAATTAATAAGTTATAGCATGTCGAATCTCAGATTTGGAGATGACGCTCCTCTCATGCCTGAATAAAAAAGTAAATGAGAAAAAGATTAATCATGATTCTAAATAGCAACGGAAAAGTTAAAACTGAAAGCACTGTGTTGAGGTATGCATTATTACAGTTTTATTTTTATCATGTTTGGTTTGGAGCTGTGAACTGTGAGCTGAGGCCTATAGGTGACCTTTTGGACGGTGAGCAGCAGCTTGTTTTGTGAAAAGGAGAACGCATTGATATTTGCTTTTGAGGCCAGGCCTGAAAGTTAATGGTAGGTTGCTCTAGACATTTTGGTTTCAGAGTTGTGTTATGCTCAAACGGGTGAATAGAAATGGGGGCCTTGTGGGGAGACAATGAGTCAAACAAAGAGAGACCAAAGTTTCAAAGGGTTTTGAACTGTGCTAGAGTGAGAAGCATTGTGCCTGTGATAGTTACAGGGTAGGGGTTTGATTGCTCCCTGGTTATCTTCTCATTATCAACTTATCGAAAGCTTGGGAAACACAATCTCAGTTATAAATATTAAGTGAATATTCCTCGGTGTCTATTGGTGGCTATTTTGCATACAACGGTGTCTTCAGAAACCAAACGAAATACAATCCCATGTGCCTGTGATGTTATGTGTGGTGGAATCTGTTTAAATGAAACGGCCAGTTACATCTCATTTATTTTCCATTTAATTTACCCTTAAACTGCCTTTTTGTCTTATGTCTATTTCTATGTGAATGGGTGCTAGAATCAAAGAAGGTTGGGTTTAAATAGTAGATATTAATTAGATTACCTTGTTGCTTAACTTTGCTCTGCGAAAGCTGCTGTACTATTAATGAATTGTTAATTCTTCAGTTTAAGTAATAAACTTTGTCCCTGGTTGGTATTTGTTCAGTGATTTGTACAGAGCTGGAAGTGATGCCAACCACCCCAGCAAACCGAGGCATATAAATAACAAGCGGGACAGAACACCAACGCTTCACCAGAGGTGCAATGATGGTGTTACCTAACAGGGCGATGAAACATCTGCAATCAAACACTCCAGCTCGGCGAGCAAGTCTACTACCTTCCCCACAAGCCGAGCTACAGAGCTTCTCAAAAACTTCAAACAGCTTTGTGCATTACAACAGTGGTCGAGACTGTGGACAAATTCGAGTACCTTGGCTCAATGATCAACACCAATGTTATAGCCAAGAATGAAATAGAGTTTAGCATAGCCTTTGGCAAGAAGAATGACCAGTGATTTAATTAGCGTCTGGAAGACCGAAAATATCAACATAAAACTGAAAACGCATCTAGTATGGTCACTAGTGTGGGGCATATCAATGCTTTCTCCTTTTCACAAAACAAGCTGCTGCTCACAGTCCAAAAGGTCACCTGTAGGCCTCAGCTCACAGTTCACAGCTCCAAACCAAAATGATAAAAATAAAACTGAACTTTAGGAATGTGATAGTTGGATTCTGAAGAAAGAGGCTGCAACACATGCATTTGGAAAAGGCTGCTCAAAATGAATAGGATGGCAGAAAGACAAATGTGTGGGTTAGATCAAGAATAAATGTCCAGGAATTTACAACTGCTAAATACAGTTAGACAGAAGAAGATAGCTATGTGGTTGACTCTTAACTGGCCCATGGGCAGTTAGGGATGGGCAATAAATGCTGCCTGGCCAGTGACGTCCTTATCCCGTCAATGAACAAAGGAAGTACAAGCTTTGGAAACGAAGATTGTACAACCTTGACTTGGCAAAACGGAAGGCGAAAACAGAGTGGGAAGAAGAAGAAAAATAGATTTATAGCATTGGGAGTCTCAAAGAAAGCCAGAGGAGAAGCAAGATGATGATAAATGGCCTACTACGAAGACAGTGATAGGAAACAAGCAAATTGAGAGGTCTTTCTATTTAACTATCCGTCAGGCCAGATGTTTTCTAATGTGACACTCCTCGTACTCTGCTGAAGTGCAGGGCAAGGACAAACCAATAATGCCACACAAAATGTATCTCAAAAAAGTAATTGCCTGTTTTACCAAGGCCTGCAGGCTTATCGGAAAACTGGCTGTGCCATTTGTCTCCAGATCTGGCTGAACCACATCATACGGTTTCAGATTTTGCTTCTTTTCTGCCGAAACTCCTCACTGTTCTGGCATCATCCTGGGAAATAAAGAGAACCCCTGCCTGCTCTTCTGCATTATAAATTATTTCCTCAGGCCCATGTTCCATCCTCACATTGAAAAGCTTGTTTAATGCTGAGGTTTGTCCAGCTGCCTCTTCCACTTCTCTCCCCTCTTCTAGCCCAGGAAGGTACTCTTCCTTTCTAGGCTTTATATAAATGCAAGCTGCTGCATTTGCATCTGTAAGTTGTTGTTAGATACAGGTTAAACAATCAAACTTAAAATGTAACAATCATGTTAAAAGGGAAAATGCTGGACAAATACATTTCATGGCCGCTGTAAGATTATCCAATTCTTGGCAAAAATGCACATTTAGATTCTGCCAGGGTAATTGGCATGAGTGGAATTCAGGCAGGCATTGGGTTATTTAGAGGGATTGAGGTGGGAAGAAGCCATTGGATCATGGCTGGGAGCTGTTGGTTACTTATCAAAGTGTGGCATGAATAGGTGACAGAAAGGAGGAGTGGGGGACCTGCAGAGGGGCCAGAGAAAAGATGAGAGACAGATGGAGTGTTTTGGGTTATGAGTGACAGTCACATGGATACAGCATCATCTTGTATTCTCTTGTGGGACATGGGCATCAATGGCTGGTCAGCATTTACTACCTGTCCCTTGTTGCCTTTGAGAAGGTGCTGGTGAGCTGTCCACCTGAACCACTGCTGTCCAAGTGCTGTAGGCAGACCCACAGTGCCATTAGGGAGGCAATTCCAGGATTGTGACCCAGTTGCAGTGAAGAAATGGTGGCATATTTCCTAATCAGGATGGTGAGTGGCTTGGAGGGGAACTTGGAGGTGGTGATTTTCCTATATATTGGCTGCTCTTGTCCATCTAGATGAAAATAGTTGTGGGTTTAGAAGGTGTTGCCTGAGGATCTTTGGTGAATTTCTGCAGTGCATCTTGTAGATAGTACACACTGGTGCTACTGAGCTTCAGTGGTAGAGGGAGCGGATGCTTGTGGATTTAGTGCCAGTCAAGTGGCTGTTTTGTCCTGGATGGTGTCAAGCTTCTTGAGTGTTGTTGGGGCTGCACTCATCCAGGCAAGTGGGGAGTATTCCATCACATTCCTGACTTGTGCCTTGTAGATGGTGGACAGGCTTTGGGAGTTAGGAGGTGAGTTACTCACAGCAGTATTCCCAATATTGTGGCCTGCACTTGTAGCCACTATGTTTATGTGGTGGGTCCAGTTGAGTTTCTGGTCAATGGTAACCAAGATATTGACAGTAGGGCTTCAATGATGGTAACACCATTGAATGTTAAGGTGTGGGGGTGGTTAGATTTTCCCTTATTGGAGATGGTCATAACTTGACATTTTTGTGGCACAAATGTTACTTGCCACTTGTCAGCCTTACCTTGGATATTGTCCAGATCTTGTTGCATTTGAACGCAGAATATTTCAGTATCTGAGGAGTCACGAATGGTGCTGAACATTGTGAAACCATCGGCGAACATCCCCACTTCTGACCTTATGATGGAGGGAAGGTCATTGATCAAGCAGCTGAAAATGGCTGGGCCGAGGACACTACCCTGAGGAACTCCTGTAGAGATGTCCTGGAGCTGAGATGATTGACCTCCCACAACCACAACCATCCTCCTATGTGCCAGGTGTGACTCCAACCACCAGGGAGTTTGCTCCCTGATACCCACCGATTCCAGTTTTGCCAGGGGTCCTTAATGCCCACTCGGTCGAATGTAGCCTTGATATCAAGGGCTGTCACTCTCATCTCTGGAATTCAGCTCTTTTGTCCATATTTGAACCAAGGCTGTAATGAGATCAGGAGCTGAGTGGCCCTGGCAGAACCCAAAGTGGGTATCACTGAGTAGGTTATTGCTGAGCAGGTGCTGCTTGTTAGCACTGTTAATGATACCCTCCATCACTTTACTGATGGTCCAGAGGAGACTGACAGGGCAGTAATTGGCCGGGTTGGATTTGTCCTGCTTTTTATGAGTGGGACATACTTGGGCAATTTTCCACATTGTCGGATAAATGCCAGTGCTGTAAATGTACTGGAACAGCTTGGCTAGGGGAGTGGCAAGTTCTGGAGCACAAGTCTTCCATGTTATTTCCAGAATATTGTCAAGGTTCATAACCTCTGCATTATCCTGTATCTAAACCAATTTTTGATGTGATGTGGAGTGAATCAAACTTGCTCTGTAACACTGGGTCCTTCTGCGGGAGGCCAAAAGATGGATCATCCACTCAGCTCGTCTGGCTGAGGATTGCTGTGAAAGCTTCAGCCTTACCTTTTGCACTGTTGTACTGGGCTCTTCCGTCGTTGAGGACAGGAATATTTGTGGAGCCTCCTCCTCCACTGATTTGTTTAATTGTCCACCACCATTCACCTGAAGATGAGGTATCAACTTGGTGAAGCCACCAAACAGGACTACCTGCACACTAAACAGCAAAAGCAGCAAGTTTTAGACAGAACTAAGCAATCCCACAACTAACAGATCAGATCTAAACTCTGCAAACCTGCCACATTCGGTCCCATCCATCCTCTCTTGACTATCAGTAAAGTGAAGGAAGGCATCGTCAGCAGTGATGACTTGACTGTTTTGCGCGAATATGTGCACTGATGGGATAAGACAGAGTATTGAACCAAATCAAGCAAGGGGTCCTCAGGCAGGCCATAAAAATAGGGGTGACCAAATTTTTTGGCAGTTGCCTGACATTCAGCACAGTTGAAGCTAAGGCAACTGGATAACAGGGTGGGCACCGTGATCCAGCCTGATTTCTGTTTCCCTCTGCTCCTGATTCCTCCCCTAACTGCCCGTGTCCCTTTCAGTCATCTGTAAAGGCTGAGCATTGGAGCTGTGCATGAAGCACTCAGCCATACCTCAAAGGATTAATTTTCTTTTTAATGTTATATGATTTCAGAATCGAGACATCTCTTCCTCTCCTCAGACACGTACAATTTGCAGGCAACGAGCAGATGAAATAAATCTATTCACTGTCTGGAAGCAGCAGCTTTTAATACCATTGATACATACAGTTTAACAGACAGATTATATTGCCTGGTGTTCTGCTGACTTTGACACAGATGGCCGTGTAATCCATTACTTCTAAGTAAATGGAGATGAATTGCAAACTGTGCTTGAGATTTTTTATTGTCACAGGATGTAATGCCGTTATTGTTTTAGCGCCTTAAACAATCAATGTTACAGACAACATAATTTCAAGCAGCATGCTTGAACGCAAACAGCTACATGTTCCCTCCCTCTCTGTATGGAAGGGTGGGGTTTAGAAAAAGGACATGCTGATATATATCACACCAGGAAATAACACCTTGTTCGACCTTGCCAAGGAAAGATGCTGTATAAATCATTTGAAAATTTGACCCATGGGTCGTGAGACCAATTTGAAATAATTCAGGACCTTATATGTATATATTACTTCCTCAACAAGGTGTGGAGTTGGATGAACACAGCAGGTCAAGCAGCATCAGAGGAGCAGGAAGGCTGATGATTTGGGCCTAGAGCCTTCTTCAGAAAATAAACATTAAAGTTGTTTTATCACAAGGACATACCCATCCCCAATTAAAGTGCAGTAACTGTTTTCACCACTAATAGTATGGAGTCAATTGCAAAGTTTTCTTGAGTTCACATTTATATGAAAAATAGCAAAGATGCAATGTCATACACACAGCCTTCAGGAAATTGGATATGAAGCTAAAGTGTCTACTATAAACAATGTTAAATGGATATGTTGTTTAAAGTCCTTAATAGTGTCCTGAAGGATAAGGTTTTAACCTGTGGCCGTGAGGATGGAATTTATAGGAATGTGAGTGGTATGAATTATTTGACAGAATTGGGTGACAAATGGAGAGTGGTCCATCTTGACAACGAAATCGTTCTGCACCGCCCTGTATGTTTGGCAGAAGTGCTGCGATATGATTCTGCTAGGCAGTGATGAATTGTCAATCGATGGTGATTATTGCTTGATAAAGGCCTTGTTAATAGCCCAAATTGCCGCCTAAATATTCAACCAAGATCCATATCCCTCTATTCCCTTCCTAATCATGTGTTTCTTGAATGTTGCTCTTGTGTCTGCTTCCACCCCCTCCTCCGGCAGCACGTTCCAGGCACTCACCGCCCTTTGCGTGAAAACATGCCTCGCACATCTCTTTTAAGCTCCACCCTCCAATCCTCACCCTGATCCTCTCCTCTAGTAATTGACCCCTCCACCCTGGGAAAATTCCTCATACTTACCATTCTATCCATCTATCACAACCTTATAAACTTCTATCAGGTTGCCCCCTCAACTTTCTGCATTTCAGAGAAAACAAATCCAATCTATCCAACATTCCTTCACAGCTAAAGTCCCTCATGAATGCTGCTATTGTATCTGCTTCCACCACCTCCTCTGGCCGACTGTAGGGCATGTAGGGTTCATGGAGTCAGTGGTTGAGTTGGGTGAGAGCGCATGGGGAAGATGTTGCAGACAGTGCTGAGGATGGTAGAGCATGAACCTTGGTTGAAGGTGGGCACAGTAACAGAGGTAGAGTGTGTGTGTGTGTGTGTGTGTGTGTTTGAGTGTGTGAGTCTGTGTGTGTGTATGTGAGTGTATGACTGTGTGTGTGTGTGTGTATGTGTGTGCGTGTGTGTGTGTGTGTGTGGAAGAGAGAGAGAGAGTGTGTGTATGTGTGTGTAGGGAGGGAAAAGAGAGAGAGTGTGTGTGGAGTGGGGGAGAGAGAGAGAGAGAGAGAGAGTGTGTGTGTGTGTGTGTGTGTGTGTGTGTGTGTGTGTGTCTGTATGTATGTGTTGGGGGGTAAGAGAGAGAGAGAGAGTGTGTGTATGTATTGACGAAAAGATAGTGGTACAGAACTTGGAAAACTGGAGGAGGGCATTGAACTTCTTCCTGTAGCACTGGGCATTCCTTCAGTTGGCTGAGAGTGCTTTAAGCAAGGTAGCTAATCTCAGACTAGATGGGCATGGACTGATGTTCTGGTGTTCTGTTGCTGGCCCTGGGATAAATTCAATCCTGCATCAGCACCACCCCATTCAGCAAAATCTTCAGGAACCTGCCTACAAAGTGGGTCCTGATATACCCCTGTCAGTCATGTCTGGCAAATGTAAGGAACTCGGCTTTAATGGCGGTGCAGATGCCAAGGATGTAGGTGGATTCTGGTATATCCACAGAGTGGCAACTTGTTCTGGGACCCAGCATGCGGTAAGATGGGGAGGAAATCAGCCGTGGGAAATACCATAGAGATGGGATGGGGTGAGTTTGGTAAAGTAGAGTTTGAGAAAGCTCAAAATTCCACACAAATTGGACTTTGCCACAAAATCATAATATTCAGCCCAGGATGTTTGTTTGTGTCAGAGATAATGGGAACTGCAGATGCTGGAGAATTCCAAGATAATAAAATGTGAGGCTGGATGAACACAGCAGGCCAAGCAGCATCTCAGGAGCACAAAAGCTGATGTTTCGGGCCTAGACCCTTCATCAGAGAGTTTGTTTGTGTCTTAGGCGTCAACAGTAATCAATTTTCAGCTTGCAATGTTCGCTTTAATTAATATTGTAGCTGGACACTTTTTCTTTCTGAGAAACAGAGAGAGAGCGCTTGGGCTATTTTCAGTGGTGCATCATCAGTTTCATTTCTTCTCACCATCAAAGCAGCTTCTTGCAAAACGAACTGATTTGTGCATCCAATTCCTACAGAAGTTCGGTTTTCATGCTTTTTAATTTCAGACAATGTTCCATCTCCAAAATGTGAAGATTCTCAGAAAGTAGTATATCAACATAGGAAATGGAACCCTTTTCAAATCTCCCAGGAGGGCTTGCTAGCTAGAGTTGAATAAAATATTAATTTCATCTTGGCTATCTCTTGTTTATTCCATGTTAATTTCCTGAAACTTGGCCACTTGTGTGATCAGGTGATGCCTGTGGTCATTTTAAGTGAGTGGTTAGATCTCTTTTTAATTTCAGTCCATGAATATCCCATTCTCATGGCCTGAGAAGAATATTTGGGGGGCATGGTGGCTCAGTGGCTGGCACTGCAGCCTCACAGCACCGGGGACCTGGGTTCATTTCTAGCCTCAGGTAATTGTCTGTGCGGAGTTTGCACATTGTCCCCGTGTCTGCGTGGGTTTCCTCCGGGTGCTCCGGTTTCCTCCCACAGTCCCAAGATGTGCAGGTGGATTGGCCATGCTAAATTGCCCGTAGTGTTCAGGGGTGTGTGGGTTATAGGGGGATGGGCATGGGTGGGATGCTTCAAGGGGCGGTGTGGACTTGTTGGACCAAAGAGCCTGCTTCCACACTGTAGGGAGTCTAATCAAATCCAATCCTAGGTATTAAATCAAACAATGGAATTTCCAAATGAATACTCCATAATGTATGTCAGTGTGACAACGTGAGCAGCAGTTTTAGCCTACCATGCAGTATATCCATCTTCACAGGCCATGAGAAGACCTCAAACTGGGCAGTCCCTGAATAGTCAGGGGCTTATCTCACCATGGTCTATCTGCTTCAATGGGATGGGAGTTGGGAATCTCAGCGCAACATGAACAGAATCCATTGTCAAACCAGCAAATAAATGAAAGAAGATGCCAACTCTTCAGCTGGCAAGTTGGAATGTCAGGACTGTGTGTGTGCAGCATTGACAGATGTCTTTCGTCCAGTTAATAACATGCAAGGCAGCTGTGAAAGGGCTTGATGGATTGGGGGTTGACACAGTTTCCCTACACGAGGCTAGGCTCACTGACAGCAGATCGCCGACAGAAAAAAACTTTGCACGTTCATCCAACTGGCAGACATACCAGCAAGTTATAGGCTTCGCTGTGAGGAGTTTGCTACACTTGATGATAAACCCCTTCAGAAACTGGCTTGGAATGTGTTCCCCCCTACTAACCTCTCAACTTAAGCAGTTCCTGTTAATGGGAGAGTACCTGTGCTCTAAAGCTGTGTCTCACCACAGAGGCAAAAGACCAGTTCTGTGAGACCGAAGTCAGGACATCTTTTCCTGCTGAGAGTTCCAATACACAAGTGAGTGCAGAATATGAAGACTAGGCCGGCTGCCTGGGGTATCACAGACTGGGTGACATAACTGAGAACAGACACAGACTACTTAAGCTTTTCTGCTCGTATGAGCTTTGTGTAACTAATACCTTCTTTCAAGAAAGAACAATTTCAAAGGTAAAAACCAAAAGAAGTAAATCAGAAACAAAAGCAGAAATTGCTGGAAAAGCTCAGCAGGTTTATTAGCAAATGAGCAGAGAAATCAGAGTTAAATATTTCGAATTAATACACACAGCTGCCCCAGCACAGACTCATACAGATCACGGCCTGGTGTGCATCAGGCTTGGATGCAACACTTAAAGGCTTTTCATACAAAGCAGAAATACCATCCTTGTATCAGGATCAGCTATACAGCCAACCCAGATAAAAACAAACAGTTCAATGAGTTGTTTGACCAGGAAAATTTATTGGTCATTCTGAACTGCTCTGGAGTAGGTTCTGGTGAGCTGCCTTCTTGAACCACTGCACTCCTTGGGGTGCAGGGACACCTACAATCCTGTTGTGAAGTTAGTTCCAGGATTCGGACCCAGCAACAGTGTAGAAACAAGATGATATAGTTCTGGAGGGAGATAGTAGGAACTGCCGATGCTGGAGAATCTGAGATAACATGGCGTGAAGCTGGATGAACACAGCAGGCCAAGCAGCATCAGAGGAGCAGGAAAGCTTGATGACCCAAAACATCAAGCTTTCCTGCTCCTCTGATGCTGCTTGGCCTGCTGTGTTCATCCAGCTTCACACCGTGTTATCTCTGATATAGTTCTGGGTCAGGATGGTGAGTGACTTGGAGAGTAACTTGCAAATGGTGATGGTCCCACCTATCTGCTGCTCTTGTCCTTCTAATTCCATAGTAATGAGACACACAGTTTTCAATCGACTTGTCAACTGCAGAGTCTCTGACATTTGATCGTACTGCATTCCCTCACCACAAACGTATTGATTATCATGCCACTGCAAGAGTTCCACTTCAGGAAGCCGAGAGGCTAGAGGTAAGTACAATGCCAGTTTGTTGTGTTGGGTTTCACTTTGGCCCAGGATCATTGCAGGGTCAATTAAGTTTTGTGGTGGTGTGGAAAATAAAGGAATGGGAAATCTGCTCAGAACTGGTATGTAAAGCCAGTATAATACAGTGCCGGAAAGATAGGACACTATTCAGCACATTGTGTATGTGTGTGTGTAGTCTCTCGAAAGAGTAGCTCAGCAAATCCAGCTCCTCTGCACACTCACTGTAGACCTGCAATTGTTTTTCTTCAATTGCTTGTCTAATAGGCTCATGCAGGATGAAGAAGAGTTGCTACAGTACATAAGTGATGCAAGCTGACTAGGGCTGCCCAGAAACAAAACATGATCACAGACCTTTTGTGCCTCCACACTAGAAAGCAGCCATTAATCCTCCGAATGTTCCAGATCTAGAAGCCCACTGTCAATGTGAACAACGACAGAGAGAGGACACAAACTACAAGTTAAAGCTGTAGTGATCAATGAAGAACCTGGACCATCTGGAAAGGATCGAAATAAGTACAACTTCCACACAAAATGGGAAATTAATTTCTGTTTGTAAGTGGAAAAGGTAAGAGTATTTGCCTTACATGTCACCAAAATACATTGATAAGTATAAGGGGAATTTAGAGCAACACCATCAATGATGTTCAATGAATCCAAGGGTATGTGTGCTTCAGACAAAGAAAGCTGATGAGCTGAAAGCCATTCTGGAACCTTAACTGTAATTTAAACCAGCAGCTAAAGGTGAGGCAACACACAAGAAATGGTTCACTGATGATGAAGTGATCCCTCGGGTGTCCTCCCTACTGCCTGTCTGCCTTCTGGTTGCTTAGCATAGGTCTTTCTCCACTCTCCAACAGGCAGGGGTGACACCCAAAGTCTCAACAAGAGTCCACCCCTCGTCCCTGTGTTGCCAATGTCAACACAGCAACATCACTGGCAATTAAGGAATAAATATGTTTTAAGACTCAGCGTTACATCATTCACTAAATCAAATTTAGCTTAAAAAGTATCCAATGTTTTGTGTTAATTTAGCACAAGCGTAGGTGAGTTTATGGTTATTTTTGAAACAACTGAAAATTAAATTGGACAGATGTTTCAGTACTGAACACAAACTTGCCAGATTACAACAAATGCCCTCAATGAATCCTCCACATTAACCAGGTTAGGCTTAATGAATGAATGAATCATTTGCATTCTGCATCACACTGACTGCCAAATGCTGGTTTTAATCCTCAGGGTGTTCTTCTCCATTATACAGGCCCTTCACCATTCACTTCTCTCCAGCTTGGGCTCCAATTTATTGGCTTTCGAGTTGGTTCTTCTATTCTTGGCACAGTTTCTTTTTAACCTATCAGTGTGGACTGTTTATTATTACTGAACCATTTCAACTGAGAACATTGGAGATCAGTTCGTCTTTCCTTGACATTTTGCTATCTCTCTTAGTCGAGGTCTGGCTCTCTCAGCCATTTTTCTCCCACTATCTCTGACTTGCACATGGCTGTTAGCATTTTCTGATGCGAAAATCAGTCTTTTTCACAAATCGCGACTTCCACAGTTTACTAAATTGTCAGTGTTTGCATAGGCCTCTCTTTTAAGTTAATGTTGAATCATCCATATAGAAAGCATTGTTTTAGAGCACACCTTACCCTCGCCCTCAATCCTGTGTTCCCTGCACCTCCCATCTTCTGGGAGTGGTGTGGGCAAGTGTTTATGATGATGGAAGGGAGATTTTGATGTGTTCTTACCTTTCTTTTACTCTCTCTCCTTTTTGATTCTTTTTCTTTTGATGTTGTGGGGAGGCTGGAATGGCATAGGGGGTGACTGGATTGGGAACTCCTGGCTTTGTAGGCCCGACACATGGTCTCCCAGAATTGGTAGTGAGGTGTCAGCTGCAGTGATGAAGGAATGGGATCTCTTGGCTGCAGTAGGCCCAGAGCACGTACCTTACAAAAGTCCTGGAGCCATATTTGGGACCTGGCCAATGAGGATGAGCTCTACTTAAGAACTTCCTTTTTGCTTTTTTCTAGCTCAAAATGTATTTTGGCAATTGGACACTTTTCACTGTACCTCCCAAAATATGTGTGACAATAAATAAATCATCCTTTCTTTTCACTAATTTGTCTGAATTTGGGCATGAGCAGGCAGATTGACCTGATGGAGTGAAGGCTCAGTTAAATGGCAAACCTGATGGGTATCACTGCTACCTTAACAGTACGCCTGTCTTAGGGTCACAGAGACTCAAACCCATTCAGATTTAGGTGACTGTCAATTGTTGCTCATTTCGTTTTTCTCTGGTTTCTTTTGAGGCAGAGAAAGCACGACTGTTTGTCCTAAACCCACCTGCTGCCCTGAATTTCCTCTCCTGTCCTTCACTGAGGCCTTTCCCAATTCCCTTTGCCATTCTTGAGTTATCCTTTCGCACACCAAACTGTAGGTTTTCAGGAACTGTCCGGCCCGCAAGAGTTTTGATTCCTGTCTATTGTACGAGGTAATGGTCCTGAAAGGGTCAACGCTGGAGTCTGCACGAAGCCGCACCAAACTTGGGTGGGGGCAAGGGACAGAATATCCTGGCATTCACAGGTCTCCCAATCCAACATGGTGGCAGTGGAGTGGATTGGAATTCAATTGACCTGCTTCACATAGAATGACAGAGCAGACTCGATAGGCCGATTTGCCTACTTCTGGCTCCTATGATCTTGTTGCTTGGAAAGGGGCCAAAGACACTGACTTAAAATGGCTTCGGGCTACATCCCCTCGAACGTTTTCTTCTCTGTTCAGACCTCAGGGTGTGGCAATGACCTCTGAAACTCCACAGTGTTAGGGTTGGCATTGGCTTGCTGATCGGTGTGTACATTGCCTGAATGTGTTTTGGAACACAGAACATGGAACATAGAACATAGAACATAGAACATAGAACATAGAGCATAGAGCATAGAACATAGAATAATACAATGCAGTACAGGGCCTTCGGCACACGATGTTGTGCCGACCTATTATCCTACACTAAGATCAAACCACCCTGCATACCCCACATTTTACTATCATCCATGCGCCTATCCAAGAGTCGCTTACATGTCCCTAATGTATCTGACCCTGCTGCCTCTGCCAGCAGCGATGACTAGGTGTGGCATCCAGGAACCCTGGCAAAACCGGAATCAATGCGTATCAGGGGGAAAACTCTCTGGTGGTTGGAGTCACACCTGGCACATAGGAAGATGGTCAGCTTTGTGGGAGGTCAATCATCTCAGCTCCAGGACATCTCTGCAGGGGTTCCTCAGGGTAGTGTCCTCGGCCCAACCATCTTCAGCTGCTTCATCAATGAGCTTCCCTCCATCATAAGGATAGAAGTGGGGATGTTCGTCGATGACTGCACAATGTTCAGCATCATTCGTGACTCCTCAGATACTGAATTAGAATTAGAATAACCTTTATTGTCACGTGGACTTGAACGAGTGCAGTGCAAAGTCTGTAGTATCATCACTTGAGGCTATCTTAGGTAGAGAGTACCTAGGTACAGGGTATTTTTAGTGTTTCACAGAATTGAAATAATTAAAAGAAAGATTAGCATGGGAATACAGTGTTTAAAAACCCAGATTGAAAATAAAAATTCTATAATTTATATTCCCTACAGGCCTTTTACAACACGAGTCCGCTTCCATTAGGCTTCAGAACACGATGCCATGAAACCTCCACACATTGGCCTCTGTCCAGGACCTGCTCTGCTGCCACTTTCGGACTAAGCCCACACTTGGTCTGCTACTCCTCCGGGCTCCGATCGTGACTCGCTTTGATTCCAGCTCCAGAACTCGGCCCACACTTGCTCCGCTGAGCTGCACGATCTGGGCAATATCCAGGCTTGGGCTGACAAGTGGCAAGTTACATTCGTGCCACACGAATGCCAGACCGTGACCATCACCTTTTGTGAAACCAATGTGGATTAAACAAAATGTGGCCTGAATGGAAATGAATATTTTACTGAAAAGCAATGAAATCAGTCAAACACCCTCCTTGGGAAGTGTGGAAAGGCCTCCTATGGGACCATTAAGCCTTCGCATGTTGGAGATGACCACCCATTCTCGTCAAGCTTGCCGATGTATCTTCTCCAGGTACAGACTTCCACAAACAAGCAGTTCATTGTAAGAGTGCACAGTTAGCAGTGTAAAGCATGAAAGATGGATTAAATGCAGCAGAACTGATGATAAACCGGAGAAGACTTTCTCTGTCTTTTGAGAAGAAAAGCACCTAAGAAGAGAAATGAGAAAACCAAGAACTTAAAAAGATAACTTGCATTTTCATGACTGCTGATGGTCCAACAAGCTGTTGTGGCAAGTTATTTTACAGAACAATCTCAGAAACTTCGAGCTACCGATCAGCCTGTTGAACTTTCACAGCACCTCTGTTTGCTGCATCAATATCTGAGCATGCTTATGTGGTTTAACTAACTTTTCTTTTAAACTGACTACTTTCTTGATTAAGAATAAATAGAAATGAGTCTTAAATGATTTATGAAATTACCTAAAACTCCCCACGTTATTCTAATCCCAGCTGGAAATTCATGTGGATTAATTCATGTTGAATGCAAACTGCCTCTGAACAAAACCAACACACCATCATAGTTAATGAAATGTGAGGCTGGATGAACACAGCAGGCCCAGCAGCATCTCAGGAGCACAAAAGCTGACGTTTCGGGCCTAGACCCTTCATCAGAGAGGGGGATGGGGAGAGGGAACTGGAATAAATAGGGAAAGAGGGGGAGGCGGACCGAAGATGGAGAGAAAAGAAGATAGGTGGAGAGGAGAGTATAGGTGGGGAAGTAGGGAGGGGATAGGTCAGTCCAGGGAAGACGGACAGGTCAAGGAGGTGGGATGAGGTTAGTAGGTAGGAGATGGAGGTGCGGCTTGGGGTGGGAGGAAGGGATGGGTGAGAGGAAGAACAGGTTAGGGAGACAGAGACATGTTGGACTGGTTTTGGGATGCAGTGGGTGGAGGGGAAGAGCTGGGCTGGTTGCGTGGTGCAGTGGTGGGAGGGGCCGAACTGGGCTGGTTGTGGGATGCAGTGGGGGAAGGGGAGATTTTGAAGCTGGTGAAGTCCACATTGATACCATTAGGCTGCAGGGCTCCCAAGCGGAATATGAGTTGCTGTTTCTGCAACCTTCGGGTGGCATCATTGTGGCACTGCAGGAGGCCCATGATGGACATGTCATCTAAAGAATGGGAGGGGGAGTGGAAATGGTTTGCGACTGGGAGGTATAGTTGTTTATTGCGAACTGAGCGGAGGTGTTCTGCAAAGCTGTCGCCAAGCCTCCGCTTGGTTTCCCCAATGTAGAGGAAGCCACACCGGGTACAATGGATGCAGTATACCACATTGGCAGATGTGCAGGTGAACCTCTGCTTAATGTGGAAAGTCATCTTGGGGCCTGGGATAGGGGTGAGGGAGGAGGTGTGGGGCAAGTGTAGCATTTCCTGCGGTTTCAGGGGAAGGTGCCGGGTGTGGTGGGGTTGGAGGGCAGTGTGGAGCGAACAAGGGAGTCACGGAGAGAGTGGTCTCTCCGGAAAGCAGACAGGGGTGGAAATGGAAAAATGTCTTGGGTGGTTGGGTTGGATTGTAGATGGCGGAAGTGTCGGAGGATGATGCGTTGTATCCAGAGGTTGGTGGGGTGGTATGTGAGAACAAGGGGGACTCCTCTTTGGGTGGTTGTGGCGGGGGCGGGGTGTGAGGGATGTGTTGCGGGAAATACGGGAGACGCGGTCAAGGGCGTTCTTGACCACTGTGGGGGGAAAGTTGCGGTCCTTGAAGAACTTGGACATCTGGGATGTGTGGGAGTGGAATGCCTCATCGTGGGAGCAGATGCGGCGGAGGCGGAGGAATTGGGAATAGGGGATGGAATTTTTGCAGGAGGGTGGGTGGGAGGAGGTGTATTCTAGGTAGCTGTGGGAGTCGGTGGGCTTGAAATGGACATCAGTTACAAGCTGGTTGCCTGAGATGGAGACTGAGAGGTCCAGGAAGGTGAGGGATGTGCTGGAGATGGCCCAGGTGAACTGAAGGTTGGGGTGGAAGGTGTTGGTATAGTGGATGAACTGTTCAAGCTCCTCTGGGGAGCAAGAGGCGGCGCTGATACAGTCATCAATGTACCGGAGGAAGAGGTGGGGTTTGGGGCCTGTGTAGGTGCGGAAGAGGGACTGTTCCACGTAACCTACAAAGAGGCAGGCATAGCTGGGGCCCATGCGGGTGCAGTTACGTGGAACAGTCCCTCTTCCGCACCTACACAGGCCCCAAACCCCACCTCTTCCTCCGTTACGTTGATGACTGTATCGGCACCGCCTCTTGCTCCCCAGAGGAGCTCGAGCAGCTCATCCACTTCACCAACACCTTCCACCCCAACCTTCAGTTCACCTGGGCCATCTCCAGCACATCCCTCGCCTTCCTGGACCTCTCAGTCTCCATCTCAGGCAACCAGCTTGTAACTGATGTCCATTTCAAGCCCACCGACTCCCACAGCTACCTAGAATACACCTCCTCCCACCCACCCTCCTGCAAAAATTCCATCCCCTATTCCCAATTCCTCCGCCTCCGCCGCATCTGCTCCCACGATGAGGCATTCCACTCCCGCACATCCCAGATGTCCAAGTTCTTCAAGGACCGCAACTTTCCCCCCATAGTGGTCGAGAAGGCCCTTGACCGTGTCTCCCGCATTTCCCGCAACCCATCCCTCACACCCCACCCCCGCCACAACCGCCCAAAGAGGATCCCCCTTTTTCTCACACACCACCCCACCAACCTCCGGATACAACGCATCATCCTCCAACACGGAGACCACTCTCTCCGTGACTCCCTTGTTCGCTCCACACTGCCCTCCAACCCCACCACACCCGGCACCTTCCCCTGCAACCACAGGAAGTGCTACACTTGCCCCGACACCTCCTCCCTCACCCCTATCCCAGGCCCCAAAATGACTTTCCACATTAAGCAGAGGTTCACCTGCACATCTGCCAATGTGGTATACTGCATCCACTGTACCCGGTGTGGCTTCCTCTACATTGGGGAAACCAAGCGGAGGCTTGGGGACCGCTTTGCAGAACACCTCCGCTCGGTTCGCAATAAACAACTGCACCTCCCAGTCGCAAACCTTTTCCACTCCCCCTCCCATTCTTTAGATGACATGTCCATCATGGGCCTCCTGCAGTGCCACAATGATGCCACCCGAAGGTTGCAGGAAAAGCAACTCATATTCCGCTTGGGAACCCTGCAGCCCAATGGTATCAATGTGGACTTCACCAGCTTCAAAATCTCCCCTTCCCCCACTGCATCCCAAAACCAGCCCAGTTCGTCCCCTCCCACCACTGCACCACACAACCAGCCCAGCTCTTCCCCTCCACCCACTGCATCCCAAAACCAGTCCAACCTGTCTCTGCCTCCCTAACCTGTTCTTCCTCTCACCCATCCCTTCCTCCCACCCCAAGCTGCACCTCCATCTCCTACCTACCAACCTCATCCCACCTCCTTGACCTGTCCGTCTTCCCTGGACTGACCTATCCCCTCCCTACCTCCCCACCTATACTCTCCTCTCCACCTATCTTCTTTTCTCTCCATCTTCGGTCCGCCTCCCCCTCTCTCCCTATTTATTCCAGAACCCACGCCCCATCCCCCTCTCTGATGAAGGGTCTAGGCCCGAAATGTCAGCTTTTGTGCTCCTGAGATGCTGCTGGGCCTGCTGTGTTCATCCAGCCTCACATTTCATTGTCTTGGATTCTCCAGCATCTGCAGTTCCCATTATCACTCACACCATCATAGTCTCAGGTTAAAACCTTAGTGTACTCAAGGAACAGTAAACGGTATATTCTTTTAACTTACTGTTGTATTGGATACTGTTCTCTTTCAGATTGGTAATTGTGCATGTTTACATGTAAGAGGGAGACGGCTGAAGTGATCACCTTGAAGAGCATATGTTTAAAGTTGCATCTTTCCGATTTCTCTCTGGGTTAGCACATAATAAACGTGCTCATTTTTTCAACTAAAGAAAACCTTGCAATTGGCTGCTTTCTGCTACCATAGAAATCAGTCAACTATATCTTTCCCTTGGTGAGAGGTGTGAACTTGTGCTAAAAAGTATTTAAAAGTTTGTTGTGACCAGCTGAGAAGGTTGGAAAGAGGGGACTTGGTTCATTGTCTTTTGACATGGTTGTAACAAAACTCATGTCTTTAGCTAAGCTTTCTCAATACCACTTTAACCCGGCTTCAGTGAAATGTATATCCAAGTCACAGTTCAAATATTATTCACAGTGTGAACATTGGAACTCATAAATCTTTCCTCTGCCAGTTGGGTGTAACTTTCCCACCTTCCCCTGAGGTGTCTTTCCAGTTTGAGGCTGGGATTTCAATTTGAAGTGGCAATTGATGAGTGAATAGTCCTTTCACAGCCACTGGGCTGCGGCCTATAACACAATCACTGGAGCAGCACCTTTGCCACACCCCCACCCTAACCTCATGTCAAATCCTGACCACCCTCTGAGAGCACGGTGCAGCTCTAGTGCTGGCATTCTGTGCGTTCACACGTTCATCCACCGTCCCACAGAGGTGCTTTCAGTCATCTGGGCCTTAAGCTCGAGAAGTTCCTCTCTAAAGCTCTCCCTTGGATGCCTGTTGTGATGTGTCCATCTCTAGTGCAGTGTCGACTTTTGACCACACTCTCATGAAAAACTTTGGAGCTTCTTCATGACATTCTTTCATGAAACCCAGGCCCAGAGCTGGCTGATTTTGCCACCCAATGAAAAGACGGGGATCCAAGCTCTGTGCTGAATTCATCCCTGCACCCTAGCATTGTTTTGGTATTCCCAAACACCAGTATGTACACCCACCAGCCTTCTTAGATCCGCAGAGTCATACAGCACAGAAACAGACCCTCTCAATAATAAAACAAAGCAAAGTGGATGCTGGAAATCTGATACAAAAATCGAAAATAACTGGAGAAACTCAGCTGGTCTAGGAGCGTCAGTGGACAGAAAGCAGAGCTAACATTTCTGAGTACAGTGACCTTTCTTTAGAACTGATAGTAACTAGGAAAAGTGGGGATTTATGCTGATGGCAGAGGGGTGGGGGAGAGGAAAAGGAGTGAGTGGTATGTTGGAAATGGAGGAAGACAGTCAGGAAGACAAAGGGATAGCTGTTGGTAAGCCTAGGAAGGAGAAATGCTGATAATGAGTTAGTGCAAATAGCTGAAAGCAGCTTAAGAGACAAGAGTGCCAGGGTTGTAGGGTGGGTAAAGGACATTAGAAAGTGTTCAGGCATCTCATTTTTCACATGGGGACCCTACAGCCTTCAGGACTAAATACAGAGATCAATAATTTTAGAACCTCCTTCCATGTCCTTCACCCACCCCACACCCCAGGCACAGCCGACCCATTTTCTTTTACTCACAGCCCCCAATATCAGCTTTTCTTTCTTCTGGCATACTATCACCCATCCCTTTGATTGTCTAACTGCTAATGTATCTTTCTGTCTTTACCTATTCTCCTATTCTTCCTCCCTCACTCCAACCCCCCGCAACCTCAGCCACATATTTCTACTGACTATCAGTTCAGAAGAAGGGTCACTGGGCTTTAAACATTAACTCAGCCTTCTTTTGTGGCCAATCTAAGCCCACATCTAAGTCATCTATTATGCAACTGGTGAAAGGCATCACCTTCAGGAGAGCAGTGTCTGGATTATCCTATCCTTCTCGTGCAGGTTCCTGAAGAAGGGTCTCGCCCCGAAGCATCAGCCTTCCTGCTCTTCTGATGCCACTTGGCCCGCTGTGTTCATCCAGCTCTACACCTTGGTATCTCAGATTTTCCAGCATGTGCAGGCCCTCCTATCTCGGAGTCAGTTTCTGCTGACTACGTCTGTAAAAATCGAGTACTGGTGCCTCTTTTGAATTAGAACATTCTTGTTCTTTCTTCTCTGAAGTGTAAAAGGGACAAGGGCTGGATTGAGTTATGGGGAGGACTGAGGAGAAAGAATTGTGTGTCTTTTGCACCAACTACAGCTTTAGAAACAAAAGAAACTGGGACAGCAAAGGGAGTAAGAGAGTAAGGTATTCATTTATCCTCTCCAATGACCCTTCCAATGGTGCTGCTTTCTATGTTGGTTAGCACTATCTCCTTCATGCGGTCATCCTGCTCAGTGCTGCTTCCCCCTCTATGTTCCACTTGCTGTTGCAAGGCCGAAGGAAGTGTGTTAGTTAACGCCCTGTATTGTGACGGTCGGTGACGGCTATGGGATAAATTAGCCAGAGTGTGTGGCCTGTGGTGCACTTACTGTGACCTGTGCACTGAGGATTGAACTCTGTCATCTCACCAACTTACTTCAGGTCATTAAACATTTTCCTGTGCTTTATCCGTAATCTCGGAATTACATTTCTTGCAATGATTTTGCTCACTTCTTCCCAACAGCTCCTGAGCAGAACACTAAAGTCCCATTAAACAGCAGAGCTAACTCGAGTGGCTGAATGAACCTTTCTGCTTCCTCAAATACTTTTACGTTTGGATGTTCTTGTGCCTGGAGGGCCTGCTACATGATGCTTCTCCTTCTCTCCACACCTTTCGCCAATCCTTTGGCATATTATTGGAAAGCTTTATTGCTCAGCTCTTTTGCACGTTTAACTGTTGTTCACTCTTACATAAATTCAGCTCACAGAAGATGCCCATCCTGCAAGTACCAATGGACCTCCCCTTTAAGAAGCACAGGGTGCTTTTAAGCAGTGGCAGCGGTCTTTAAAGAAATTGGGCCCCTATTGCTGCATGTGGCAAATGATTTGTGGGAGGGGTGCAATAATATCTTAAAACAATGGGAAGCACAAATGCAATGTGCCTCCTCCACAGGCCCCTGTATATTGTGTACTGTAATCACCCCATCCATTCCTGGGGGCGGGAATATGTAACCTAATCCAATTTAACTCAGTCATGTTCAAGAGAGTTTGCTTTGAAATTTAAACATGCGTTGTCACCCAGTTCAACTCTACTGATTATGCCAGTGATAGTGATGATTGTTTCTTTATGCTGTTTAGAGCAGTTTAAATTTGAGTAATTTTATGTCTGTTTTATGATCTCAATTTGCATAGGCCAGCTGTTATGTGTGAGTGCTTGCAGATGGTCTGGTAAAACAATGAGCTTCAGGGAAATGAGCCCCTGTCCGACAGTCCCCAATCCCTCCTATACCGCTTCCCAACATTTTATTAGATGCTTGAAATCCATCAATCACAGGTTTACCAAACACTTATACCTTTCATCAGTTCTCTCAACCCACGATTAACTCCTGTAGCTTCTTTCTTTAGAGGCCTTTCAGCCAGCATTTTATTACAAGGCATTTTTGAAAGTTCAAACAAGTTATGTTATAAGATTTTCCATTCTCTACTTTAGCTATTGAGTCTTCAAAACCTGTAAGGCCTCTTAGCGACCAGGGTCATTCATTCTATACTGACTGTTACTTAGGAAGTTATTGTCAAATAGGTACAGTTCTAGCTTTTGAGTAGATTACTTTAATCTGTTATCAATGTTTAAACAAATAAACTTATAGTTGACTGGGTTGCATTTACTTTTTATTTAAAATATGGAGATGATATTTAGTTTCTTTAACTCAGTCCTGTCGATTCTCACTGATGCACAATGACTCCTCTATGATGATGGATTGAGCCCTCAGAAATCTCTTCCTCTTTTCTCCCATTCTGGGAAGAGAGAAATAACTTGCGCGTGTAAAGTATTTTTCATGAGCTCGGGCCTATTCATCGAGGTTTTAATTTTGATGTGCAGATGTAATTTCAAGACAGGAAATGAAACAGCCATTCAGCAGGAAGCAAGGTCCCAGGAACAGGATTGTGAGGATGAGCAGATTCTGTTTTAAGGAAAATCCATGGGTTCTGGGCATTGATGGCCAGGTTTCTAATTACACTTGAGAAAATGCTGGTGAGCTATCTTCATGAACAACTGCAGTCTGTCTATGTGGTTGGTACATCTGCAGTGCTGTTTGGGAGGAAGCTGTAGAGTTTTGACTCGAAAGTGATAAGAAATGGTGAAAGTGCCTCTAAGCCACAAGGGGCAGGGCACGGAGGGCTTGGATTCCTGTGAACCTGCTGTCCTTGAGGAGTTTGCCAATGTGGAAGCTGCTGTTGGAGGAGCCTTGGAGAGTTGCTGCTGTCCGTCATCATAAAGAAGGTGGATGTTTTTGAGGCGCGGATGGATTATCAATCATTTCACTCGCTTTGCCTTGGATGGTGACCAGGTTCTTGAGCATTGTCAGAGCTGCAGCCACCAGGCCAGTGGATCATTGTACTTCTGACCTGAACCTTGTAGGTGGACTCTGAGGAATCATGAAGATGAGTTATTACTGAGCTCCCAGCGTCTGGCTTCCTCTTGCAGTCACAGCACGGCCTGTGGTTTTGATCACGTTTGTTTATTGGTAGATCTTGCTCGGAATATTACTGGGGAGAACGCTTGATTTGAAAAAGCCCTGTGGAGTCCTTGGCTAGATGTCTGGAGCTTTGGATAGGTTCAATCTCTTTTGACTGAAGAAGTGCCTCTGCATCATCCTGATCTTAATAAATATTTCTAATCAATCTGTTCAGAGATTGTGTGACGTGCTCTGGAGCAGGTGGGACTTGAACCCATGTCCCCTAGCCCAGAGTGGGACAACACCACAAGAACCCAATCCTGCCAGCTCTTCTGTGTTGAGCTTGACCTGATGTTGTTAATGTCTTTAGAAGGAGTGATTTCAATAATTTTAACACTGATAATGTATGACTGCCTGGGAGGCAGGACAGTCAAAAGTAATCAGGAGTAGATGGGAATGTGGATTCCAACACACAAACATGTCAGCCATGATCTCATTGAACAGTGGAGCAGGCCTGACTGATCTATTTCTGCTCCTGTTTTGTATGTTCCTACATCTGTATGAACCTTGCAGACAGCGGTCAGGCATTGTGGAGATTGAGGTTGAGTTAGAGCGAGGTTGAGTTACTTACTGCAGAATTCCTAACCTCTGATCTAGCCTTGTAGTTACAGTATTTACATACAGACAAGGTGTCATAGAATTGTATAGCACGGACACAGACCCTTCAACTGCCCATGCCAACCAGATATCCTAAATTAATCCAGTCTCATTTGCCAGCATTTGGCTCTTATCCCTCTAATGGCTAGTCGAGTTCAGTTTCAGATCAATAGTTACTTCCAGGATATTCACAGAGGTGGATTCATTGATGGTGATGCTATTGAAGGGGTGACAGTTAAATTGTCTCTTGTCGAGATGGTCATTGCCTAGCACTTGCGTTGGACGAATGTTACTTGCCACTTATCAGCCCAAACCCGGATGTTGCCCAAATGTTGTTGCATTTGAACATGGGTGGCTTCAATATCTGAGGAGTTGTGAATGGTGACGAACATTGTGCAATCATCAGCGAACATCTTCAACCCTGACCTTATGATGAAGGGAAGGTCATTGATGAAGTAGCTGAAGATGGTTGGGCCGAGGACACTACCCTGAGGATCTCCTGCAGCTGTGATGACTGATCTCCAACAACCACAACCATCTTCCTATGTGTCAGGTGTGACTCTAACCAATATGGAAAGTTTACCCCCATGATTCCTAATTATTCCAGTTTTGCCAAAGCTCCTTGATGGCCGAAACTGATCAAATGTGGCCTTGATGTCAAGGATAGTTACTCATATTATCATCAGATGGAGCATAAGAAATAGGAACAGATAAAGGTCTTCAGCCTGCTCCACCATTCAACAGGATCATAGCTGACCTAATATTCCTCACGTCCATTTTCCTGTGTTTGACCCATAACCCTTAATTCCCCAACTGATCAAGAACCTATCTCAGTCTTAAATATACTCAAAGATTCTGCTGTCACAGCCCTCTGTGGCAAGGATTTTCGAAGACTCACAGCCCTCTGAGTGAAGAAATTCCTCTTCACCTCAGTCTTAAATTGGTGCCCCTTTATTCTGAGGCTATGCCCTCTGGCCCTAGACTGTCCCAAGAGGAGAAACATCCTCTCAGCATTTACCCTGGCAAGACCCACAAAAATTGTATATATTTCAATGAGGTCACCTCTCAGTCTTCTAAACTCCAGTAAGTCGAATTCCAACTTGTTTAGCTTTTGCTCATAAGTCGTACCAGGGATCATCCGAGTGAGCCTTCTCTGAGCTGCCTCCAATGAAACAGTACCTTTCATTAAATAAGAGGATCAAAACTGCTCATGATAGTCCAGATGTGGTCTCTGCAGAGCCTTGTACAACTGCAATAAGACTCCCCTTCTCTTATACTCTTACCTGTTTGAAATAAGAGCCAGCATCCCATGAGCCTTCCTGATTACCTGCTGCCCCTGTGTTAGCTTTCTGTGCTTCAAACTCAAAGGGACTCCACGTCTGCATTATTGCGAGCAGCCAAATATGTGCTGATGCGAGATTCTAGAGAAAATTTTCAGAGTCATCCAGTGTGCATTTGATCTATTTTCTAAATGAACATGTGAGGCTTTCCCTGTTTATATTATATACTCTACCATGTGCAGTGTAGAATTTGTTGTCCTCATTATGTCACTGATATTTTTGGTTGGTTTTCTTGTGACCAGTTTTACACACGAGGAATATCGAGGCCTGTTTTCCAGCCGATGTGGGCGCTATTTGGTTGACTTCACCTGTGCCAACTCAAAATGTTATCCATTTTATCCAGACCCTCTACAATTTTACTACCTCCTTCAAATTTCCCGTTTTCAAACTTAATTTTTCTTTCAGAAAGCTATCATTGCTTCCACCACATCTTTCTTTCAGGGCAACTGAAGCTCTAAAACGGATATCTCCGAATCTCTTAAAGATCTCAAAATTGGCCTAAAAATGCAATTCCCTAACTTGGAGCTGCCAGGTTTCCTGGATCTGTCTCACTTTCACAGTCGAATAACCTCCTGCAAATCAGGTCACAGTTTATTACATTGGACCAGGAGCAGGCCTATCAATCCCCATGCATGTTTCACATTCACTGGGCTGCACAGTGTTGAACAGAAGGGCTTTTTAAAGTTAAGCTTGAAATATCGGTCTACAGGATATATGCCTCATTGTAGAGTCCACATGACTACTGCAGTCTAGAACAAATATTTGCATATAAGTAGAGTCAGTCAGCTCAGAAACAGGCCCATTGGCCCAACTCGTCCACCCCGACTAACTTTACTAAACTGAACTAGCCCTATTTCCCCTGGTTTTGTCCATAGCGTTCTAAATCTTCCCTATCCCTGTAACTGTACAAATGTCTTTTAAATGTTGTGACTGTACCTGTTTCCACCACTTCCTCTGGCAGCTTGTTCCAAATGCACACCACCCTCTGTGTGAAAATGTTGCCTCTCAGGTCCCTTTTGAATCTTTTCCCTCTTGCCTTGATTCCATGCCCTCTAGTTTTAGACTCCTGTACTCTGGAGAAAAAAGGACCGTGGTTATTCGCCTCAGCAATGTCCCTCGTGATTTCACAAACCTCCATAAGATCACCCCTCAGCATCCTATGTACCAGTGAGAAAAGCCCTAACTTATTCAGCCTCTCCTTGTAACTCAAGCCCTGCAGTCTTTGCAAAATCCTTGTAAATATTTTTTGCACCTTCCTAGGGTGACCAGAATTGTGCACGGCACTCCAAATGTGGTCTTACTAATGCCTTGTACGGCCGTAACATGATGTCCCAACTCCTGTATTGAATGCTCACTTGCATATCAATCCAAAGAAATCCTGTTGCAGCATCTCATTAGATCTTAGGCAGAAATAGGAATTGCTACTCAACCTGAAATGCCAACCCTGCTTTCTCTCCACAGGTGCAGCCAGGCCTGCTGAGCTTTTCCAGCTATTTTCAGTCTTGTCTCTGATTCACAGCATGGACAGCTCTTTTGGTTTTCACCAGATCATGGTGGATCTGTACCTCGACCACATTTACCGTCTTTAATCCAATTCCCTTTAGATACCCTCATCCAAACAAACATCTCTCAATCTCACCCTTAAAAACTTGCAATCGATCCCACTGAGTTGCCAGCTTGGCCCAGTGTGCAGAAAACTACAGACTTCTTGCACGCTCTGTACACAAAACCAGTTCTTTATTTCATTTCACATGGTCAGTTCTGGTCATAAAGATTGAGGCCCCCTTATTGTGTATTACCTTATTTAGAATACTGCGTTCGGTTGTGGTCTCCCTGCTATAGGAAAGATGTTGTGAAACTCGACAGGGCTCAGCAAAGATTTACGAGGATGTTTCCATGGTTGGAGGGTTCAAGTGACAGGGAGAGGCTGAATAGGCTGGGGCAATTTTCCCTGGAGCGCTGGAGACAGGAGGGGTGACCTTATAGAGGTTTATAAAATCATGAGGGGCATGGACAGAATGAATGGTCAAAGTCTTTGACGCAGGGAAGGGGAATCAAAAACCAGAGGGCATTGGTTTAAGGTGAGAGGGGAAAGATTTAAACGGGACCTAAGGGGCAACTTTTTCACTCAGAGGGTGAGGTGTGTTTGGAACGAGCTGCCAGAGGAAGTGGTGGAGGTCGGTACAATAACAACATTTAAAAGGCATCTGGATGGACACATGAATAAGGAACGGTTTAGAGGAATATGGGCCAAATGCTGGCAAGTGGGACTGGATTAATTTAGGATATCTAGGTGGCACGGACGAGTTGGACTGAAGGGTCTGTTTCCTTGCTGTAAACTTCTACAACTCTAAGACTGTGATTTCTTCATTTTTTTCAAGATCTTGATTCAATCAGTTTTCTAAAGATGAGATGCAAGCTAACTTTAAGCAACCTGCTCTCAACCCTTCAAGCTGTGCTACCTTCTTGTGAATCTTATCTGACTCACTCATGAGCTCAGAAACATGAGGCACTGTGGCTGGTATTTGACATCTGTAACAGCCCTCTGGCATCCCTACGTAACTTTCAACCTGAATGACCCAGCTCTTAGGTCAGTGAGCATTTTTTACAGCATTCATCACCCAGCCACAAGTCTCTGGTTATTCACCTCCAGTTCATCGCGCCTACAATCTCCCACGTGTTACAATTCCTAGATATACTCTCAGCTGCTTAATGTGAGCCTTGTGAAGGATACAGCAATAATAACCTGCATTTATTTAGCACCTTTAAGGGAGTAAAACACATGAAATCCTTCTACAGGAAGGTTACGAAGTAAAATTCGACATGGAGCTGCATTTGGAGATGTTAGGACAGATGATCAGAAGTCCGTTCGAGGAGTCAGGAACATCTTACAGAAGGCCGGAGGGAGCTGGGGATAGAGACTCTACTTCCTTCAATTCAGAAAAAAAACTTCTTTGACTAGTTCTGTGTAGCCATTGTCATCCACATTTATCTTAGCCCATCTTTTTCCAAGTTTCATTCCATGACTGCACTGAATAAAACCACTTAAAACCTCTTCCACTGTGCCCGCTAATGGAATCCCTGCAGCCTCCATCCTGGATCAAACTGCTGAAATTAAACTGTTGTTTTCTTTTTTAGATGACGCACTTCAGTTACTGGCAATTATCCTCATTGCCTTTCGGTCTGTACAAGGAATTTCAAGCAGCTATCTTAGCATCCACATTTCAAAGATCTCTAAATAAATATCTGTAGAAGAAAATAACAAGCAGGTCTCAGAAGTGCACAGAAAAGTGGATAGAATGTGAAATTTTGAGTCTGTGCCTTGTTATATGCTTGAGTCATCTTTTTCTTAGCATCTTTCATCTTCTTAATAACACTTCTGGCTATCTCTATCTTATTGTAACTCCTGCACCACTAGCTATCTTCCATTAGCATTTGTCCCAAATTGAAAATCTTATTTATTTGCTCCAGTCTCACATCATCCATTCGAACTCCACTCAAGTTTCTTCTAGTGTATTACTTCCACCTTTGAGTTATCTTTTTGGTGTTCCTATTCGATCAATATTTTAAGCTTCTAGATTTTACTTGATCGATAATATTTTGTAGAGCCCTCTCTGAATCTTCAAGTAGTGCCGTGCTGTTAGTGTATCTTAAGTTGTTGTGTTCTCAGATCCAGCTTTTATTCCGAAAGTATGCCTGAATGTTTGTACCATGTACAGATTGAATTATGTCGGCAGGCTGGTCATTTTCCTCATTTCACTTGAAACATACCTAATTACCTGTTTTTCAGCCAGATGCTTGCTGTTTGGCCCCAGAGTAGAATGTGCATAAAGTTCATATACTTTCTGGCATTTCAACAACAGATTTAACATATTTTAGTGATTAACATGATTAAGAGTTTATCTATGAAGCATATAAATAAGTATCTTGTTTGTCTCCAAGTGCTTATTGAACATGACGTTGTATTTTTCCTTTCTTGCTCTTATTCCAGATTTAACTGCACATCACACCTGCCCAATTTGTGCTTCAAATGCATAAAATTCAGACAAGCTTGGACAGATTGGATGTGGGAATGATATTTGCCGGGCTTGGAGCCTAGAACATAGTATCATCATCTCAGAATACAGGACATGATGTAACATTGGACTGGGGTGGACAAAGTTAGAAATCGCTCGACTCCAGGTTATATTCCAACAGGTTTGTTTGAAATGACCAGCTTTCAGAGCGCTGCACCTTTGGCACGTGAAGGGATGAAGGAGCAAGACTCCAAAAGCATGTGATTTCAATTAAACCGGTCGGCCTATAACCTGGTGTCCTGTGACTCCTGATTTTAGGCTGAGATGAGGAAAAAGTTATACATTCAGAGGGTAGTGAGGCTTTAGAGTTTCCTACCACAGAAGCCTGTGGTGGCCATGTCACTGAATGACAGATTTCTAGAAGCCAAAGATGTGAATGGGAATGTGTGAGAGCAGCAGGAGGGCATTGATGTATTAGCCATGATCATTTTGAACAACAGAGTCAGCTCGATGGGCCTAATGGCCTCACCTGTTCCTAGATTCTAATTTTCCTTATTTCTTTTGAATATGGGTTTCCAGATCACTTGAACGAAATGCCCATTAAACCCACGATTCTAAAACGATAGAACCCTATATTTTCAGGTTTCTGAAAGCATCTTAATGGGTAACGAATGTTTCAAGTCATTAGGAAATATCCTTCGATATATTCACAAATTTCTAACATCATTTCCACTATGTTTTTTCCAAGAGCTATATGATACTCTATTGTTAGTGCAAGTATGCCTGGAGCTGTTCCTGTGATTATTAATTTCAGAGTGCTCCTTACCTCTCGATTTGGAATACGATTCAATTTACTGATGTCTTGTCCATATGTTCGCTACTGCATACTTTTCAAATGTTATCTTACCATCTGTCTTTTAGGCAGCCATCATCTGTTGGTATAACAAGAGCTGCAGATGCTGGAGTCAGAGGTAACACAGTGTGGAGCTGGAGGAGCACAGCAGGCCAGGCAGCATCTGAGGAGCAGGAAAGCTGACGTTTTAGGTCGGGGCCCCTTCCTTCGGCATTCCTTCCTTTCTATCAAAGATTCCAATGTCTGACGTATAACTCTTTAGCCACCATACCAACTCTCCTCCATGTTGCTTAAAATAGCACTTTGCACAGCCAACTATTATCCTCCATGATCCTTCTTTACTCATTTGGCCTTTACTTCCGTCCCCCATTGTTCACTCTCTATCATCATTGACTGGTCATAGACTTTTGAACACCCGCTGGTCTTGTGGTACCGCGGTAACGTCCCTACCTCTGGGCCAGAGGCATCAGTTTCAAGTATCATCTCAGGGACCTGACGGCCATGTAAGGAGTGAAACAGAGATAGTAGGAACTGCAGATGCTGGAGAATCTGAGATAACAAGGTGTAGAGGTGGATGAACACAGCAGGCCAAACAGCATCAGAGGAGCAGGGAAGTTGCTGTTTTGGGTCGAGACCCTTCTTCAGAAATGGGGGAGGGGAAGGGGATTCTGAAATAAATAGGGAGAGGGGGAGGCGGATAAAGATGGATAAAGGGGAAGATAGGGTGGGAGGAGACTGACAGGTCAAAGAGGCGGGGTTAGAGCCAGTAAAGTTGAATGTAGGTGGGGAGAGATAGTGGGAACTGTGGATGTTGGAGAATCTAAGATAACAAGGTGTAGAGCTGGATGAACACAGCAGGCCAAGCAGCATCAGTGGAGCAGAAAAGCTTGAAGTTTCGGGCCTAGACCCTCCCTATTTATTTCAGAATCCCGTTCCCCTCCCCCATTTCTGATGAAGGGTCTAGGCCCGAAACTTCAAGCTTTCCTGCTCCTATGATGTTGCTTGGTCTGCTGTGTTCATCCGGCTTTTCACCGTGTTATCTCTTCATGTTGGTGGGGAGTTAGGGAGGGGATAGGTCGGCCCAGGGAGGATGGACAGGTCAGGGGAGCGGGATGAGGTTAGTGAGTAGTAGATGGGGGTTGGGGCTTGAGGTGGGAGGAATGGTTAGGGAGGGGGGGGACGAGCTGGGCTGGTTTTGGCATGTGGTCAGGGGAGGGGAGATTTTGAAGCTTGTGAAGTCCACATTGATACCCTTGGGCTGCAGGGTTCCCAAGTGAAATTGAGATGCTGTTCCTGCATCTATCTGGTGGCGTCATTTTGGCACTGCAGGAGGCCCAGGATGGATGTGTCGTCTGAGGAGTTGCGGGGTTGGGGGGGTGTTGAAATGGTTCGCGACTGGGAGGTGTAGTTGTTTGTTGCGAACTGAGTGTAGGTGTTCCGCAAAGGACTGAAACAGCCTGACTAACAGCCTGCAAATCCTACTGATAAGCATGTGGCTGACATGGGGAAAATTTCCTAACAGTCTCCCCCATGTTAAAAGGCTCCATTAGCAGAGGTCTGCTTTGAGCAGGTTTCGCCCTCATTCTGAGAACAGACATAATTCTGCTGCGCAGTCAATTTCAGCACCAGAACTGGCTAAAATCCACCAAACACTCTTCCAAAACTCTCCTACATTCCCAGAGAGATACAACAATCTTTGGCTTCCATCCTTCACCAGTAACCATCTGTGTGAGCCTTATTCCTCTGCTCTGACATATTGCATGCATTTATATAAATTTCATGAAGACTGCAACTGCTTGTTCAGTAGATCCTGATACCTTCCCACTTCCTGCTCTTTGCCGTTTCAGCCAAGCTATATTATCTCCCCATACAGCCTTAGAGTTCACCTTGTCCATGATAATCATCTATTGTACTCTTCATCCTATTTTAGGCCTGCCAGACTGACTATGAGTCAATGGCCTTCAGCGCACGTAGTCCTCATGCATTGAAAAATCCTAGCGGTACTGTTGGGTCAGTTGCCTTCATGGGCAAATAATTTTTCAGCACTGCACACACTAAAGCTCGTTTACCACACTTGAGTGGAGCAGCACGGTGGCTCAGTGGTTAGCACTGCAGCCTCACATCGCCAGGGACCCGGGTTCGATTCCAACCTCAGGGGACTGTCTGTATGGAGTTTACACATTCTCCCCCCGTGTCTGCGTGGGTTCCCTCTGGGTGCTCCGGTTTCCTCCCACAGTCCAAAGATGTGCAGGCTGGGTGGATTGGCCTGGATAAATTGCCCGTAGTGCCCAGGGATGTTTAGGTTAGGTGGGTTAGACATGGGGAAATGCAGGGGTAGGGGAGTGGTTCTGGGTGGGATGCTCTTTGGAGGGGCAGTGTGAACTTGTTGGACTGAATGGCCTGTTTCCACACTGTAGGGATTCCATGATCTATAAACCTGTCAGAACTACAAGAATTAATGACGCTTTTCTTTTCAAGAACACTGAATGCTGAGAATTTAATAACCAATGTGAAGAAATCCACAGTCCTGTAATCAGCAGCTACACTCCCTAATTTGGGCAAAGTGATTGCACAAAGGCTTAATAAATATCATGTGAGTTTCCAGTAATTACATCCACGTTGTTTAGAGTACAGTATCTATTTGATAATTATATTGGGATGACCAGATCCTTGCCAATTTGCAAAGGCAACTTGAACAGTTTCATTCGTATGTTGATCCACTTAGCCCTGGAGTTAATGGTCTTGAAATTTCTGGGGATCTGCAACACTGAAGGAAGAGCTTGAGTCCCCCTACTCACCCTATTTCCAGTTTGAGCCTGGAGAGGAGAAAGGCAGGCATGAGATTTCAGTAGCCGTAGACTGAGAGTTGAATCAGAGATGGCTGAATCTATGGGGATGGGATTTGGTGCTAGAGAGAGGATAATAGGATAGACCTTTACGCTCACAATCAAATGATTGTCAGAAGCCTCAGTGTGTGGGGAGCAGTCAAATTGGCCAATTATTGTCCTGATCAGCAGGAAGTCCTCCAGCTCTCCAGGTAAGTGAGAGAGATGACACATCAAGAATGTCTTTAAAATAAAAGATCTCCTTGATATCAGCTCTGTAGACACAAGTCACAACATGGTCTCTGGGTTAGACTGTATCTTGGGTTCCCTGGTCTGACTCCGGGTAACTACTCTGTTCCCAAATGCCTGCAGATGCCTCACTTTTGAGCCACAGATTAATTTTGCACAGCAAGCAAATCTTACAGTTGGTGAGAAGAACTCTGGTTTGAATGGGTCATTGCCTACAGTAAATCCTGTGAAGTGCGCAGAACTTAAACACACAGTGTTTAAAACCGAGAAATTATCTGTTGAGTATTTTCATCGATCTGTGTAATGTTACAAGTACTCATGTGAAAGAGGCCTGAACCCAGGTGTAGAAAATAAATGTGTGTTGCAGTAAACACTACAATGTTATGTAAGCACTTGCTTTCAGTTACGTAACTTGATATATTTGTCTGAAATATAAGGTTCATTTTCTTCCAGCAAATTAGCTGACCATTCAATTCATTGCAGTCACTGGGCCACTGGTGCTCCACCTAACCATGGTGGGAAGCCCTGCAGATACCATTAATCTTTTGCAAACACAAGCCTGTTCCTTGACAATAAAATGTGAGGCTGGATGAACACAGCAGGCCCAGCAGCATCTCAGGAGCATAAAAGCTGACGTTTCGGGCCTAGACCCTTCATCAGAGAGCTCTCTGATGAAGGATCTAGGCCCGAAATGTCAGCTTTTGTGCTCCTGAGATGCTGCTGGGCCTGCTGTGTTCATCCAGCCTCATATTTTATTGTCTTGGATTCTCCAGCATCTGCAGTTCCCATTATCACAAGCCTGTTCCTTTTCATGTTACAACATTTTTCATCACTTTTGAAAAGAAAAAGGTTGGCTAATAAATGATCTGTGGCCAGGTAGACGTTTCAAAATAGATCGGTCAAGGATGAGCGGCCTTTCGTAGCTGAAGGATCTGGAAAAATGAATTAGGTAGTTGAACCCAAATATTAACTGTGTTGGTTTTGTTGGTTAAAATTGCTGCACAATGTCACTCACATTATTTGTGAATCAATGGCCGGTTTAATAGAATTTATTAAAAACATTCACGAAAAGTAATCAATTATATTTGAGAAGTGAGCTGGTGCCAGTTTGTTAATACAGCTGAACTGCAGTTTATCACACAAAAGAAATCTGTCATTGTTAAGCATGCCTGAATTTCCAGCTCTTAGTAACACGATTTTAAAATCACTGAAAGAAAGGACCCTACATCTGTAAGAACCATTTATTAGTTTCAATGATATATACGAATCAGTTTTTTAGCAAATTAATTACCTTTTAACATGCAAGGATGTTGATTGGGGCCTGCAGGAACAACGTTAATCAATTTATTTCTTCAAACTTGTTTTACCATTCAATGAGATCATGCCTAGGAAAGGATATTATTACCATAGAGGAAGTGTAGTGGAGTTCCACAGGACTGATTCTGGGATAGTGCGACTGTTCTATAACAGGAGACTGGGCCCACATTCTCTGCAGTTTAGAAGAATGAGAGGTGACCTCAGAAACATTCAATTCTTAAAAGGAATAGATGCGATAGATGCAGGCAGGTTGCTTCCCTGGGCTGTGGAGTCTAAAACCAGAGGACACAGTCTCAAAATAAAAGGCAAACCATTTAGGACTGAGATTGGGAGGAGCTTCACTCAGAGGGTGGTGAATCTTAGGAAGTCTCTACCCCAGACGACTGTGAAAGCTCAGTTCAAGACTGGGATTAATCGATTTCTAGTCAATGACATCATTGGATTATGGGTATAGCACGGGAAAGTTGTATTGAGGTGGATGATCAGCCATGCTCTAGAATGGTGGTATAGGCCTGAGGGGTCGAGTGGCCTACTCCTGTGCTCCTTCTGATGTGCTCCCCGGCTCCCAACCCTATGTCCCATATCCACTCGTACTTTTGTCTAACAAAATGTCAAACCAGAAATTGGTAAAACTGAAGTAGCACCAAACAACTTTTGATGAAGACGATTCCAAATTGCTACCTTCCGTTTGTATAGGATCGTTTCTTCATTTCGTTCCTGAAGTATCTAGCCCTGACATGGGCTGGAGGTTACTGTGCATTTTTGGTGGCGAGCCTACCTCTTTCCACAGAAACCCAGAGGGTGGCTGAGTACTGAAACCAGTAACCTGTCCATCACACATAAATAACTATCTCTGGAAATGTAAGTGTACAATATCCAATGCTTCCTCCTTAGCATATGTTACTTCTTCACGTGCCTCCAATTTGGGTGGCTGAATGTAAAACTACGTTGACTTTGCCTGGTTACCTTGATTTTAAAGAAGAAAAATCCCCGCGCTATAATTTCTTCAATAACAGCAACTTCAAATATTTCCCCATAATAGGTTTTAAACTAACTGTCCTGTAGTTTCCTGTAGTTTCAGGCTCACCCCCGCCTTTAATAAATGATTATGTTCACTATTGTTTAATCGAAAGGCATTTTCCTAGAAACCAGCAAATCTGGCAAATTACAACCAACGTATCAACTATCTAACTAGCCTTTACTTTCAAAACCATGACCCAGGGACCGATCAGCTCACAGCTCCAATTTGCTCAGATCCACCTCGGTAGTGATTGTGATTTTCTTTAGTTCCTCTCTCATTTCCATTTCCTGATAAGCGGGCATTTATGGAATGTGACTTGTATCCTTTACAGTGAAAACAAATGCAAAATACAGGTTCAATTTGCCTGCCATCTCCTTATTTTCCATTGTTAATACTCCAGTCTCACTTTACAGGACCAAATTCCACATTTTCAAAAAATCCTTTTCACATAGCCATTAAAATTCTGACTCTTTAAAATATTTATGGCAAACTTTTTCTCACAATGCCATTTTTCTCACCTTAATTTTTTATCACTTTTTGTTGTTTGTTATAGGCTGTCCAATCATTTGACCTTTGACCTATTTTTGTACAAAGATATGCTTTTGCATTAAGCTTAACATTATCTTTAATTTTTCAGTTAACAAGGAGTGGTGGACACGTCTCTTGGAATTTTTTCCATTTTGTTAGAGTGCATCCTGCATGTTCTGCAGTTTTTCTTTCGTAGTGTCTCTCGTCCTATACCTCAACCAAATTTACCCATTAGCTAGCTCTCTTTTCATACACTCATAATTGTCTTTATTTAAGTTTAAATTCTACTTGTGGTCATCACCTTCTCTCTCCCTGTCAAAGAGAATGTAAAATTCAATCATGATGATTTCTGTGACATAGGAGTTCCTGACCTATAAATCGTTAACTATTTCTTTAGCATTAGCCTGGGAGATTTCAGAACACACTGTTTAAAGAAACGTTAACTGAAAACATTTTATAAACTTTGCTGAGCTGACTTTTCCAGTCGATTATCACCAATTTTCTGACAATCTCCTGTTATTTCTTCCTTTATGCTCCAGTTTATTGTATTATGGGGCCCACACAAAATTCTCACTTTTTGCCTTTATCATGAAGGGTCTAGGCCCGAAACGTCAACTTTTGTGCTGCTAAGATGCTGCTTGGTCTGCTGTGTTCATCCAGCTTCACACTTTGTTATATCTGCTTTTACCTCCTGGTTTCCTTAATTTCAGTCATCCTTGCTAATACGATAATAAGCACTCAATCCTCCCATTTTCCTAGCTTTCTGTCTTTCCTAAATGTCCTGTATTATGTTCAGGTCCCAATCTATGTCATTCTGCAATAATAATTCTATGTAATAACTATAAGATTGTACTTAATTGTTTCTATTTTCATTCAGGGCTTCTGTTTTGCTCCAAGTACTGTTTGCAGACACTGAACCCTTTGTTTAATCGTTTTATTACTTCTATAATCTCTAGCCTTATCTGTTGATTTATTCTTAAACCTGTCCTCTCTACCCCTTCCTGTCATGATACATTTATCATTTTCCACATTAATAGCCTAATCTCAACTCTACTTTGATTTACCAATAGCTTCCCAAATTTAATTCCTGACCCCAATTTAGTTTTCGAACTCAGTGTCACCAAGGATCAGTTGTAGAGCATCCCATTAGTACAGATCTCACTTGCCCCCTGCTCCACAAACTGGATCCCATTCCTCCAGACATTGAGCCACACATTCATTTGTCTCATTGAACTTGCTCTCTCATGGCTCAGAGATTAATCCAGAGAGTATTACCTTCGAGGGTCTGTTTTGTTAATTTAGTGCCTAAATCCTCATACTGCCTCCACAGAACCTTTCACCTTGTCCTGTCAATGTCTTTAGTACTTGCATGGGCCACAATGATGGGATCTTCCTAATCCACTGTACCTCTCCACATATCCCAAATTCTGGCACTAGTCAGACAGAGATTGTCTGAAGAAGGGTCTCAGCCTGAAACGTCAGCCTTCCTGCTCTTCCGGTGCTGCTTGGCCTGCTGTGTTCATCCAGCTCTACAACTAGTCAGACATCTAGCTTGTTAACTCTTTGCTACAGTGAACAATGTCACCCTCACTATGCTGTCCTCAACCACCACTTCATTCATTTGGTTTCAATTCCTCTTGTATCATTTTGATGTGTGAGTCATCCTCCCAGTAGACCTCATTGTCATCTAAACAAGGTGAAGATACTTGAGTCAGTTAATGCCTAAGACTTCTGTGCCTGTCCCCTCTGGAGCCCCATGCCAACACCACTTGCAAGTCACACTGTCCTCTCTCTGACCGCAGACTATCCCAAGAGGCCCGACTGCCTCCTGGTACAAAGAATCCAGATAATTTTCACTCAACCTCCAGGTCTGACTCTGACTCAAAGTTCCTCAAAATACAACCATTTCAACGCTGACATGTTTACCCTGGATTGCACCTGCATCCAGGAGCTCCCACATGTCGCACTGATGCGATATCGCTTGCCCTGCCAACTTTATTGTGTTTTGAGTAACTATTTAATTATTTTATTCAGTTATGTTTGTTTTCTGTTCTGCATTTATTCTATTAGCCTGATCACTGGTACCTACACTACTTTCAATCTTCGGAATAAAGCGGGCCCAAAGAACTTACCATATAGGCACCAAACTATGTCCCTGTGCCAGAGTAAGAATACATTCCTAGAGATTAGAAAAGACTTAAACAGAGGAACAGAGATAGCAGAAACTGCCGATGCTGGAGTCAGAGATAACACAGAGTGGAGCAGGAGGAACACAGCAGGCCGGGCAACATCAGAGGAGCAGGAAACTTGACCTTCTCAGGTTGGGATCCTTCGACAGAACACCTCCTTTCCCCACCCTCGCTCCCCCCCACCCCTCTACACCAAACTCCCAGCCCTCTGTTCAAAGCTGGGCTGACGCTGTCCTATGTTGCCCTGGGATACCAGGCCTTTTATGTTTCTGAAGTGCCAGGTGACCCCAGTTGCAGGAAAAAAACGATTTAGCTGCCCTCCTTAAATATTTAACTTCAACTGTTCTGTCAGCAGAGAATTTGAACAACCCTGCTTAAGGCTGGGGCATTTAGAATTGGAATAGTAGATTTAAGTTATAAGTTAAATACAAATATGAGGGTTTCATAAAAGGGCTGACTCCCCTATTCACCAGTGAGTCCTAGTCCTAATCCCAACTATCTGAAATAATTTCCCTCCATCTGTCCTGTGCGTTCCTTAAAATATACTGCAAAATTCAATCGTCACATATTAACCATCTAAATTCCAGCAATTTAATCTTAGTTTGCTCAATCTCTTGCAATTAGTGATTTTGTGATTATTGGTGATGTGGACTCTACTTGAGAGAGGATGTACTGGCGCTGGAGGGGGTGCAGAGGAGGTTCACTAGTTTGGTTCCAGAGTTGAGAAATTTTGTTTGTGAGAAGAGATTGAGTAGGCTGGGATTATACTCATTGGAATTTAGAAGAACGAGGGTGGGGGATCTTATAGAAACGCATAAAATTATGAAGGGAATAGATGGGATAGAAGTACGGCGGATGTTTCCACTGGCAGGTGAAACTAGAACTAGGGGCATAGCCTCAGAATAAGCAGGGAGCACATTTCAGACTGAGTTGTAGAGAAACTATTTCACCCAATGGATTATGAATCTGCAGAATCCCCTGCCCAGTTAAGCAGTTGAGGCTACCTCATTGAATGCTTTTAAGGCAAAGATAGGCAGATTTTTGAACAGTAAAGGAATTAAGGGTTATGGTGAGCGGGCGGGGAGGTGGAGCTGAGTCCATGAATAGATCAGCTATGATCTTACTGAATGGTGGGGCAGGCCCGAGGGGCTGGATGGCCTACTCCTGCTCCTAGTTCTTATGTTCTTATGGTAGTCTAGAGTCTATTATCTCTTCGGCTTCCTGTCGCTCAGAGCTGTCCAGTCCAGGCGTGGTCTAGCTAGGGCTTTGAACAGCTGAAGATAGAAATTCTTTTGAGTTTGTTTTCTAGTTCCCTAGATATAGCCCATGAATGTTCAGTACGTTTAATGATGTTAGTGACCTGTCCAGTCCCAAAGCCTCTTTGCACTTCCTCTGTTTCTAATCTCTCATGTGATCTATGCCTTTTAGGTGCAATGTGGATGCAAAGGGAGGCCATTCATCATAGTTGCGCCCATTCACTTGATTTCTCTTGGGCCTGGGAAATGGTGTTACTGAAGTGCTTGTTGCTGACTCTGGATCATGTCGCACACCTACCTATGTACTAGCATATGGCTAGAACTACAGTTACAAAGAGGGGCAGCCCTCTCCCAATGTCAGACTCAGTGAATCACAGCAGTGCCATTCAGCCAGGAGATGCTCCCAGTTACAGCCCAGTGACACTATATAAGTGAGGATGATTCATTCAGAAGGTTTTGGAATAAAGGATGAAATCAGATTAATTTGACGTGATCCATGTTACAAAATTTTGAAAGGTGCAAGAATATTGAACGTTCATGTCCATATTCTGGCAGTCAGATAAATCACTTTCTTTTAAAAAAAGAAGATACAGTGGAAGTTTAGACTGTCTGATAAATCATGTTAAAGCATCGTAGGTTTTGTCAGGCATTTTGACCTTTTAGCTAAATGGATCAGATTTGTTTAAAAAGATTTGCCGTTAAAATCGTGAAAAGGTCTGATGGGGGGGAGATGTGCTTTCCTTAATTTACTGGACAGCCCCGAAGGCAAACACTAAACATGATGTGATAATCGGTACCTCAAAACTCCATTTCTGTCTGCAATGTTTATGGCGCTGCCCATTTCTGTGTCTTCTGCAAATTTGGATGCGTAGCTTTCTGATCCTAGATCTAAGTTAATAAAAAATGCTAGCACCCATTTTTTGCAGTGACCACATGACCTCTAGCCAATTAGAATTCACCATAATAATAAAATGTGAGGCTGGATGAACACAGCAGGCCCAGCAGCATCTCAGGAGCACAAAAGCTGACGTTTCGGGCCTAGACCCTTCATCAGAGAGGGGGATGGGGTGAGGGTTCTGGAATAATTAGGGAGAAAGGGGGAGGCGGACCGAAGATGGAGAGAAAAGAAGATAGGTGGAGAGTAGAGTATAGGTGGGGAGGTAGGGAGGGGATAGGTCAGTCCAGGGAAGATGGACAGGTCAAGGAGGTGGGATGAGGTTAGTAGGTAGGAGATGGAGGCGCGGCTTGGGGTGGGAGGAAGGGATGGGTGAGAGGAAGAACCGGTTAGGGAGGCAGAGACAGGTTGGACTGGTTTTGGGATGCAGTGGGTGGAGGGGAAGAGCTGGGCTGGTTGTGTGGTGCAGTGGTGGGAGGAGACGAACTGGGCTGGTTTTGGGATGCGGTGGGGGAAGGGGAGATTTTGAAGCTGGTGAAGTCCACATTGATACCATTGGGCTGCAGGGTTCCCAAGCAGAATATGAGTTGCTGTTCCTGCAACCTTCGGGTGGCAGCATTGTGGCACTGCAGGAGGCCCATGATGGGCATGTCATCTAAAGAATGGGAGGGGGAGTGGAAATGGTTCGCGACTGGGAGGTGCAGTTGTTTAGTGCGAACCGAGCGAAGGTGTTCTGCAAAGCGGTCCCCAAGCCTCCGCTTGGTTTTCCCAATGTAGAGGGAGCCACACCGGGTACAGTGGATACAATGTACCACATTGGCAGATGTGCAGGTGAACCTCTGCTGAATATGGAAAGTCATCTTGAGGCCTGGGATGGGGGTGAGGGAGGAGGTGTGGGGGCAAGTGTAGCATTTCCTGTGGTTGCAGGGGAAGGTGCCGGGTGTGGTGGGGTTGGAGGGCAGTGTGGAGCGAACAAGGGAGTCACGGAGAGAGTGGTCTCTCCAGAAAGCAGACAAGGGTGGGGATGGAAAAATGTCTTGGGTGGTGGGGTCGGATTGTAGATGGCGGAAGTGTCGGAGGATGATGCGTTGTATCCGGAGGTTGGTGGGGTGGTGTGTGAGAACGAGGGGGATCCTCTTTGGGCGGTTGTGGCGGGGGTGGGGTGTGAGGGATGGGTTTGGGAAATGCGGGAGACGCGGTAAACGGCGTTCTCGATCACTGTGGGGGGAAAGTTGCGGTCCTTGAAGAACTTGGACATCTGGGATGTGCGGGAGTGGAACGCCTCATCGTGGGAACAGATGCAACAGAGGCGGAGGAATTGGGAATAGGGGATGGAATTTTTGCAGGAGGGTGGGTGGGAGGAGGTGTATTCTAGGTAGCTGTGGGAGTCGGTGGGCTTGAAATGGACATCAGTTACAAGCTGGTTGCCTGAGATGGAGACTGAGAGGTCCAGGAAGGTGAGGGATGTGCTGGAGATGGCCCAGGTGAACTAAAGGTTAGGGTGGAAGGTGTTGGTGAAGTGGATGAACTGTTCGAGCTCCTCTGGGGAGCATGCCTTCTGGAATTCTATATAGATAACATCTGTTATTACCGCTTCTGAAAAAAAAATCAATCTTCAATTCTCCGGTTCTCTCTCTCTCTCTCTCTCTCTCATGGATTTTTTTTGCATGACAGCATGAACCTGCTTGAGGGATCATTTCCTGAATGGCACTTGGTGTGGCCAAATTGGAAAGAGCTCGTTGAAACAGCTGCTTTCTGAAGCTGTGTGGCTATTTTGGCCATCATTGCACAACTCTGTCAGAAGCACCGTCCCATCTTGAATCACAAGGTTCTGGGTTCAAGGCCCAGTTCTCAGCCTGGCTGCCACTTAACTGAAGTGAGTGTTGTCTCTTGGATGAAATGCTAAAACGAGGCCCTCTCAAGTCGATGTAAAAGACTCAACATTTTGTAGCAAGGGGAGGGAGAGCTGGTCAAAATATTCTGCGCTCGATCAACATCACTAAAACAGTTTGGTCTAAAGGTTCAGCTATTTTTCGAGAGAGGAGTTGCGATTTACTTCCATTTTCGGTGAGATGTGCAAATTTACTGCTGCACCCGTAGTACCGTGGTTTCTGTATGCAGCCCCGTATGACGCACGTTGTTGGCTGGATGGAAGACAAATGTGCATGGACCTAGCCTCCAGTTCTTAAAGGCAGTCTGCCCCTCTTAAAGGGAAATGGTTCTGAATCTCTGATGGCTGACACTGCTACAGAAAGGGGCAACAGGATATGGAGAGGGCTCCCAGCTTTACCAGATTTAGTACTGGAGGCAATAGGTGTGGAGAGACATACCAGGACAGAGACCGTGTTTCTGTGTGGACCCAGGAGGACCTGAAGGCACATCCTGAGAAGCGAATGGCTACAGTCTGCTCGGATGGTCAGCTCTGGGGTAACTCTGACAGCCAGGCACCAGTTGCAGTAAGAAATGCAGGGGGATGGTGAAGGTCACGGACCCTTCTCCCCTCTAGCTCCCCTCTCCCCTCGCGTCCTCAGCACACCAAGCCACACAATGGACCACCGTCCATCTCTCACCGACTCTGCCTTGCCCTCACACCAACCCACGGTGCCAACATCAAACCTGTTGGTGCCTGCCTCACTCTGAGGTCCTCCAGCTGTTGAGCTATGGAAGACACATCACCCAAACACAATGCATGACAAGCACTAGCCCTCCCTACGCATAGCAGCAGGGAGCTACCTAGAATAAGGGGAGGAAGGAGGGATGGGGGTAGGCAGTTTTTCCACTGACACTGGGAGAGCAGATTGTTCTCTAAATCCTGATACTACATGCAACGGAGCCTGTACCTTCCAGTCAGAACATTGGCACTGATGTTCTGTCTTGTACCATGATACCCACCTTCTTCCTGTTATCATCTACGAGGAACGAGCTGCTGATGGTGAGACTATGAGCTCTGTTGTTTCCAACCCTTCCAATTCCCTCAGCCTTCCTCCTTCTTTCTCATTTCATGCTGTGATTTCCGCGAGCCATGACAGTGGCCTGACCAGCGTCAGACCAGCCTTCGGGTAGAGGGTTAGCGATCTCACACCAGTGATGGGGAACCTCAACCACTTACCCAGATAGTGGCACCGAGCTGGGGACCAGCACATGGTGAGGGTCCTGGGCACATGTGGGTCGTTCATATGTGAACTCGCTGGGCAGTGAGGTGCTTGATGAGTTCTGCTTTGGACGATACGGGTGAGGAGCTGAGCATGGCAGCTCAGGACAGTAATCAGTATGTATGCATAGACCTGCTTTTCTCCTCCTCCTCTGATTCCTATTATCCACTCGCTGTCCTCACGCTGTCAGGGGCTGGAGAGGGGCTGTGCCTCATATGGTCACTTTGTCCACATGGTGCCAGCCTCTGGCACTCCATGGCACCCTGAAGATACTGGACCCATCGGCTGGTGCAGGGTGGACAGCTTTTGAATGGCAGAGCATCGATGCATCAACAATGGTTGCAGAGCCACCAGTGTGCACGCAAAGCACTTTTGATTGCTGTACCTTCAGAAGTTTGGCCATGCTAAATTTAGGGATGTGCAGGCTAGATGGATTCACCTGTCCGACTACAGGGATAGGATGGGTCTGGGTGGGGGTGTTCTTCACAGGATCGGTGCAGACTCAACAGGCTGAATGGCCTCTTTCTGCACTGGTGACTCTAGTACGGTGGGAGGGCTGTGTAGGGTCAGGGCAATGGTGCCTTTCACTGTTGCATCTGTTGCTGTCTTGACAGACCTACGTGTCCTGCCATCCAGTTTACCAACCCCCAATATCCCCCCCACTGAGGGAGAAAACAGCCGACCCTCTGCTCCTCAGGGATAATTGATCCCGACCACCTCTCAGAATCCCCCAGGGGACAGTGTGTTGGGAAATGCTCAAGATGTCACCTTACGTTTAACGTACTTGTGCTCATTGCTCAGACCCTTTGAGCGTAGAAGCCGGGATGTTGTGTTAAGGGTCTTTTCCACCAGGTGGGGGGAGGGGTTCAAAACTAAGGGACATATTTTTCAGGTGGGATGAGAAAGATTTAAGAAGGACACGGGGGGCAATTTTTTTTACACAGAGAGTTAGTCTGTGGAATGAACTGCCAGAGAAAGTGTTAAATGCAGGTACAGTTACAACATTTAAAATGCTTTTGGATAAGTGCATGAATAGGAAAGGATATGGGCCAAGCACAGGCAGGTGGGACTAGTTTAGTTTGGAAACATGGTCATTATGGCCTGGTTGGAATGAAGGGTCTGTTTCTATGCTGTATGACTCTATGATAGGTAACACTGACACTGTGTTAATACAGAGTGAATGGTTTTCGTGTGGGTCTGTGTAATTAAACAGACAGGGTTCAGTGTTTCAGCTCAGCACTCTCCAGGAAAATTATGGACAGGTAATAAAGCTTGATTTAGCCAGCCACATGTGCATTCCCTTGAATGAATTAAAACAAAACCCACTCAATGCTACAACAGTGAAAGCCTGAATTTAAACATGGCTCTGCAGCAATATTGTCAGCGCCAGATTCTGGTCAAACCAAATTTTAATGCACTTTCAGAAAGTGTGCACCTTTTTTTGACATTCATGATGTTCAAGTTCAAAATAGTCAACCTACTTTCGGTAAAGTTTCGACATATGAACAAACCTCACATCATTCCTTGCAGCAGATACACGTATGGAATAAATTTAGAGCTCTCTGCAGGCAGTTTCAGGGGAAGGAAAGAAGAGAAGATCAGAAATAGGCCTTCTACAGTATGAGCCTCACTCTTTACTCCATCCTTCCTGCTAACTCTCTATGGAGAGGCCTAAGTATATCATTACTGCCAAGGATGAATCCAGCTCAGAATGCTACCTGAGCAGCTTTGGAGTGGTTTTGAAACAACCTGTCCGCATATGGCCCTCCTTCTCCAGACGTTAAACAATGGTTTGGTTTGAAAAGTATTTCTTGAGACAGCTTGAGGCAACGGAAGGTGCAGGATAAAATGTAAGCCCGTCCTTTCATCTTTTTTCCGGGCTGTCGGTGTTCAGTGGGCAAGATGGAGTCTTTCTCCGAGCTGCCTGCATTCCACCAATGGTCCAGCATGTGTCTGGAACAGAGATAATGGGAACTGCAGATGCTGGAGAATCCAAGATAACAAAGTGTGAAGCTGGATGAACACAGCAGGCCAAGCAGCTGTGTTCATCCAGCTTCACACTTTGTTATCATGTGTCTGGAACAGCATAGTTTCTTAAGGAAGGTGCACCCCAGGGCAAAACAGTGCTATGATAAAGTCATGTTACTGAGAACTAGCACAGTGATCTGACTACCCTCTCCCTTCCACCTTTGCCCAGCTCATTTGTTGATGTATTTCTTCACTGCGGCTGACACAGCTTTGTCCTTCAGCAAAGAGCAGATTTAATGCAGCCAGCGAGTTAAAACACTCAATCTGACAGGTCCTAATGAAACGGAGGCTGCCTTTTTATGATTAATGCACACAAAATGCAGTCCTGTATTGCAGCTGATATGTAGAGGATCAATCAGTCCTCGAGGCTGCATTGCTGTGCTGCCAGTCACTTCCCACATGGCACGCCACCGCTGACAATAACATGCCAGAAACAACTGAGTGGGTCCAATTTTCACACACGCCTTCTGGACAATTCGCAAATCTGGATTGCGCAGTCCCCTTCAATCAATTCTTCTGTCACTCACCATAAATCGAACATTCAGCAGCGAGAAGGGCCCAGCATATAGGATCTGGCTTCTAACTCTCTTT
>NC_081365.1:74051974-74185098 GCF_030684315.1 Stegostoma tigrinum
TCCCCCCCCCCGAGTCCCCCCCCCGAGTCCCCCCCCCCGAGTCCCCCCCCCGAGTCCCCCCCCCGAGTCCCCCCCCCGAGTCCCCCCCCCGAGTCCCCCCCCCGAGTCCTCCCCCCCCGAGTCCTCCTCCCCCTCCCCCCCCGAGTCCTCCTCCCCCTCCCCCCCGAGTCGTCTCCCCCCCCCCCGAGTCGTCCTCCCCCTCCCCCCCCGAGTCCTCCCCCCCCCGAGTCGTCCTCCTCCCCCTCCCCCCCCCCCGAGTCCTCCTCCTCCCCCTCCCCCCCCCCGAGTCCTCCTCCTCCCCCTCCCCCCCCGAGTCCTCCTCCCCCTCCCCCCCCGAGTCCTCCTCCCCCTCCCCCCCCCGAGTCCTCCTCCCTCTCCCCCCCCCGAGTCCTCCCCCCCCCCGAGTCCTCCCCCCCCCCGAGTCCTCGCCCCCCCCCGAGTCCCCCCCCCCACCGAGTCCCCCTCCCCCCCCCACCGAGTCCCCCTCCTCCCCCCCCCACCGAGTCTCCCCCCCCACCGAGTCTCCCCCCCCCCACCGAGTCCTCCTCCGCCCCCCCCCCTGAGTCCTCCGCCCCCCCCCCTGAGTCCTCCGCCCCCCCCCTGAGTCCTCCGCCCCCCCCCGAGTTGTCGTCCCCCCCCCCGAGTTGTCGTCCCCCCCCCCCCGAGTTGTCGTCCCCCCCCCCGAGTTGTCGTCCCCCCCCCCGAGTTGTCGTCCCCCCCCCCGAGTTGTCGTCCCCCCCCCCCGAGTTGTCGTCCCCCCCCCCCGAGTTGTCCCCCTCCTCCCCCCTCCTCCCCGAGTCGTCATCGTCCTCCCCCTCCCCCCCGAGTCCTCCTCCCCCTCCCAGTCCTCCTCCCTCCGCCCCCCCCAGTCCTCCTCCCCCCGCACCCCCGCCAGTCCTCCTCCCCCCACACTCAGAAGGACTCACTTACAAGATTCATATTATCTGTCACCCTCCTTGCCCTGGCAGCTGCAGCTGGAAGCCTGTGTTAAAATGGGTTTGAATCGCCTCACCTGCGAAGCGTCCTGAAAAAAAGAGAGGAAACAAATACAGAAATTACTGGGGGAATAAAAAAGCTCAGCAGGTCTGGCAGCGCCTATGGAGAGAAATCACAGAGTTAACAGTTTCGGGTTCAGTAACCTTTCTTCAGAATCTCTGAAAAGAGAGGATTTATCCACGCAGAGTGGACATCGAGATGTCTCCAAGTACTTTGCAGCCAGCGAATTACTTCGGAAGTGTCATCGTTTTTTTCTGTGTAAAAGGGAAACTGCAGCCGATTCCTTACTCACCCACAAGCAGCAGTGACCAGATCATCTGTTTTTTGTGATGCTGATTGAGGGACAGATATTGGCCAGGACACCAAGGACAGCTCCGCTGCTCTTCTTTGCAACAGTGCATGGGATCTTTTTGCATCCACTCGAGCCGGCAGATTGTGCCTTGATTTGACCTCTCATTCCTCTGACAGAGTAGCACTCCCTCACTGCAGCATCAGAATCTCAGTCTTGTACTTGTACTTGAGAGTAGCTATAAACTTGTGCCTCTTTGGCAAGTGCTACCAGTTGATCCACAGTTGATGTTGAGGGGTAGAACTTATTGTCAACTAGCAGAAGCACGTATGTCACTTGTGCATGCCGGCATGGTTTTCATTCCTTTGGGTCATGATGTATAATGGGCATATTATGTGATAGCACCAGTTTTGTACCACAACTTTGGGATTGGTTAGATCAGTTGGCCGGACGGTTCGTTTTCAGTGCAGAATGATGCCAGCACTGTGGGTTCAATTCCTTCACCACCTGATCTCCCCGTGAAGGTTTCTCCATCTCAACCTCTCCCCATGCCTGAGACATGGTGACCCTCAAGTCTAAACCACCACTAGTCGTCTTTCTGTCATGAGCTGGTAGCCGATTGGTCCGATAGGACTATCTTCACTTTTGCCCTGCGCCACAAATGAAAGCCCCCATAGTTAACATCACGGAATGATTTATCAAGGAGGTAGCTCCTTTTCAAGGACTATCCCTTGAGTAATCTAACAAACAATGTTCTCCTCAACTTTGTTTCCTGTCTAACGCTTGGTAAGTTTGCCAATGCAGCCATGTATTTCAAGCACCAGGAAAACATGCCCCAAAGTTTTTTTTTGTGTGCCTGGTGTCGTGTTCTTCATGCTTGAGAGTCAAGAAAACCAATGTATTTCTCTTCAAATTTGTAGAGGCAGCAGCACAGAATGAGGTTATTGCCCATTATGCTTGAGAGTTGGAAATTTCAAATTTACTATGTTTCTCTAATGGATCTTTTAAATATATAATAACCTCTAAAACAAAAATGAATAGGGATTTTAAAAATAGTGGTGTACTCAATTTAAGAGTTTGGTGCATTATGGTATTTGAAGAGTAGTCTTTCCCAAAACTTCCTAACTCATTAAAGCTTGTCCACCATCTACAAGGCACAAGTCAGGAATGTGATGGAATACTCCCCACTTGCCTGGATGGGTGCAGCCCCAACAACACTCAAGAAACTTGACACCATCAAGGACAAAGCAGTCCTCTTGATTGGCACTAAATCCACAAACATCCACTCCTTCCACCACCAACACTCAGTAGCAGTAGTGCATACTATCTACAAGATGCACTGCAGAAATCCACCAAAGATCCTCAGACAGCACCTTCCAAACCCACAACCACTTCCATCTAGAAGGACAAGGGCAACAGGCATTTGGGAACAGCACCACCTCCAAGCCACTCACTACCCTGACTTGGAAATATATCACCGTTCCTTTATTGTTGCTGGGTCAAAGTCCCGGAATTCCCTCCCTAATAACATTGTGGGTCTACGTGCAGCAGATAGACTGCAGCAGTTCAAGAAGGCAGCTCACCACCTACTCGTGAACAATTAGGGATGTGCAATAAATGCTGGCCAGCGATGACACACACATCTCACAAATGAATAGAGGGATAAAAAAACACCACTTCATGTAATGGCTCGTTGTGGTTTAAGTTCTTTGAAAAGCTGAGGCATATTTTTAAAAAAAAGATTTTTCCCAGTGGCTTTACTGGTGACAGCAATGTACAGTTCTGCTGCACATACCAGAATTCCAGCTGAATTCTGCCAGGGTGCTGATAAGAGTGCAATAATTGGTTTTGACATCCAGGGTTAAGGAATAGAAGAAAGGCTATGCAGCACTTTTTGCTTGAAGGACTTCAGTGTACATGTGGTATGAGGGCAAGATTTTTCTAAACTGTGGTCAAGTGCCCTGCAGATGCAGTCTGACTCCACAAGTGGGCAAGACATTGGAGAGTAAATCGTATAGTGAAACTGTGCCCTAAATTTGTAGTTTGTTGTTTCTTTTATAAGGGAGAAAAGTGTAAGGCAATAGAGGGTGAAAAGAAATTGCCAAATGTCAATTTGGAGAAATTCAGTATGGCTAGAAGCAGGGTGTCATTTGTGGAGATCAGAAGGTAAATAGGAGCCAGAAAAACCCTTTGTAGCTCATTCATCTACTAGGAACCAGATAATTAGAAAAATCAACTATCATCCCCTGGCCCACCCAAGATCTCGTGGTTTCTGAGTGGCTATTTGGCCTTTATCTGATGATTTGTCTGAAAACTCTGTGTGAAGAACTTCTAGATACCAGTCCTAAGTTTGCCTTTTACAAGTTTAAACTTGTATCCTGTTACTTTATCCGCACGGTTCAGTTTGAAGTTGTATGCTGGCTAAATATGCCATTCAGTCTTTGTATCTTTATGTAATCCATACAACAGTATGTACCATGAAATTCATTTTAAACCAGCAATTTATCTTGTATCAAGGAAGGCCAAGTTTTCTCTGTGACTTCCTTGGTAAATGCATTCTCTTATGTAAAATGCAACTATGAAGACTGTTGCATTGCTAGACTTGGTTTAGACATGGTTGGTTTTCGCTGGGATGATGTTTGGGTGTGAAATGAAAGCAGAAATTGCTGGAAAATCTCAGCGGGTCTGGCAGCATTACTGGAGACAAAGCAGAGTTAATATTTTGGATCCAGTGATCCTCCTTTAGAACTGGACCCAAAACGTTAACTGTGTTTTGTCTCCAGATATTGCCAGACCTGCCGAGTATTTCTAGCAATTTCTGTTTTTGTTTCTGATTTCCAGCATCAACAGTTCTTTGCTTTTTTTGTTGATGCTTGATGTGTTTAGGCTGGGGAAAGGAGGATCGGCCAGGCTTCTGTGCCTGATCAATATCTAGAGATCCTGCAATGTGCTTGAATGTTAAGAGGCAAAAGACTGACCTAATTTCTAAATGGCTGATGTATGATCTGAAGATACTGATTGCCTGCGTTGGCACATTGTTCAGCACGGGGCTGCTGGAGTTCGTGGAGACATTCAGAATGCAGTTAGCTAAGGCAGAATTGGGAATTTGTCTTTAAAAAGCTTGCCCAATCATTTTGTCTGCATACTATTTAAAATACGTATTTTCATTTTGTCAGAGCTGTTTTTAAGCTTACTCAGTTCTTCCTGTTGTGTCTACTGCACTTTTAAATGATGAGTTGGTTAAATTCTGAATTGCTATTTGAGCCAATTGCTGAATAGAACTTCACTACATTAAATGTTAAGGCCTTGTGATCAGAGAAGAAATCTTTCACAAACTCAGTGGCAGCAACAATCACTTGCAAACAAGCATGATTGTCCACCTGTGACATCTGTGTCACTGCTCAGGGCTTCTGTGGGCCCTTGAGCCTGATTCTGAGTCACATCTCTGATTGCACGCTTGGCTGGTGTCTCTGGGAGGTGGAATCGGCCTGCGTGTTTCTGGGTTAGTAAAGGAATTGGCAGTTGAATTGCTGGTTGATTTAGCCAATGTCACAGTAGTTACTGGTTGACTGGTGTGTTGTCCCCTTCTCCTCTTCCCACCCACCCACACATATTCTGTTTCTTGCTTTTACAAATTTCCGTTAGTTAACAAGGCCTTTGTGTTTGCTGACAAAAATAGAGAATGTCATTCCAAACTTTGAGATGCTCAAATGAAAATTGGACTGAAAATAATGCCTGTACTCTGGCATTAATACTCAAATCTGGAGTGGATTAAGAGACCTAGAAGATGCTGACCACGTTCCCTACCGACATTGGCCAACAAGAAGCATGACTTGCTGATAGTTCTGATGAAGTAATCTTGATCAGTCTTGATGTCCTGCACTCAGTTTACTATCTGTATGGGAGCTTGCTCTTTCATTTGGTAAATGACTTGAATTCCATGTCCTTCGTGATATGTGAAGTATTTAATGATAGCAAGCTATGCTCCAGTTTAGGTGAGCACAGTTAGATGTGTTGACAATCCTGGGAAGACTGCACTACTACTTTGCGGGATGCTTTTGTTTTGGAGGGATGTGTGTTGGCTGGAATATAGACACGTTTCCAAGAAAGGATTTCCGGGATAGAGCAAAATGATCTGTATAGAGGTAATACTTAAAACTATTAATTTGGCCAAAAGACCTTACAACTGAGGTGCATGTGAGTACTGAAAATCTGGGCAAGTTCTTAAACTTTAATTTGGTGCTATTGACTGTGTAAAACAGCAATACTATAGAGTTTTCAATGTCGAAAGGACAGTTTACTGCTCATTTTCAGTTATTCATGCATGGTCTGAGCCTGAGAAGTTTGAAGAATATTTATGTGTGGGAGTAATAGAATAGCAGTAGGTTCCACCTCTATGCATGTTTGGAGCTGACATAGTATGTGCTGATGTTGAGAATGAATGGATCTGGGACCATATTATCAGCCCAAGACACCTAGGAATTAGTGATATAATGAAAAGAAGAATGTATTTTTGAACTGCTTGGTGACAATTTGGACCTAAATGTATATCATATAATTGGAGCAATGCATGTCAATATCTGGAATGACTTCCTGTTTAGTTGTGCAGGCTGTGTTGCTAAAATGGGAAGTGAATACGCAGATATTTTTGAGACATGAAGCCAAAAGCATAAAACCTGACCTTTTATAGTTTACATGTGCATTTTAGTTTGGGAGGATACAGCATCAGTCATCTACTCTAAGTTCCTCTCCAAGTTGGAGGGAATACAGTGCATTTCTACAGCATCTTGTGCATTTTCTAATGTTCACTCAAAATAGCATAAATAAGTTAAATTTGAGTATGAGCAAGAAGGTTCAAATAGCTTGTTGCTCTATGCCTAACCATATTTCTTTTAAATGAAGTTCTTTTTCCACCTAGTGTGTTCCTCCTCTCAGGTTTTTCGTTTCACATTGCATGTCAGTTGTGGATGTTGATGTATTTTTGTTGGTTCGTTTTGCTGTACAAGTTCAGATCAACTGTTTATTGTATGATCTATTTAATATATTGTTACAATAAGCTACACCAAATTTTGACTTTAACCAGCCCAACCTATTTGGGTTTCATTTGGAAATTTTCTACTGTGCGCACTAACTTTCAGATTATTTTCCACAGTTTTGTTTGTGATCCAGTGCCTTTGTTAAACTCCTACACTTTGGGTGTGAGATCGGATAGTGACTGTTGGTAGACTGTTATCCTGTTAACAGTATTATGGCCATGCCTAGTTCTATCCCATCACTAGAAAATAAGCATGTTTATTTTTCTGCATAGGTCACTGGATATTGGTCAAATAGAAACTCTGACTGACCACATCTCTTCTCTATGTCTCTGAGGTGCTGAGGTTAGTTACAGAATTCCAACCTGGAGCGCAGATTTCAGTTCAGTGAATGTTAAAGGTTGAGTTTAAGTTCTTCCACTCTGGAAAAACTCAGCTGCGTTCTGTTCTTGAGGAAACCTGAATGTTATTGCAGTTATGTTTTACAAGTGAGGATCATAAATAGTCTCAAATTATCCCCCTTGACTACTGTCACTGCACTAGTACTTTTTCTCAGAATATTTTGAGTGATAGAAAACTATGCTTTAATATATAAAGTTTACTATCCAAAATTGGCATTGTTGGTGTCTTTTTTTCTAATTGATAAACCGAGTATTACAGTCTTAAGTCCTTGCCATTGAATGAGAATTTTTAAGTTTGTGATATTGTCTTCTACAGGCAGAACTGACAACTACAGTATTATCCCTATTATTCTAATGAAGTGTAATGAAGATTACGTGAAACTTTTGTGTAGTGCCCCTTTGAACTGTGGGTTATCACAAAGCAATAATTATAGTCTTTTTTTCTTCTGATAATTGAGTTATATGTGAATTAGTCATCTTGAACTACGTAATGCCAGAATGAGATGTTCGTACTTGCAGGTCAGATATAAATATTGCACATAATTTGTATTTTGAAATCAGAGCGTCACAGTAGAAACATATCGTATATTTAAAGCAGCTCAAATGTAATTCGGTTGACTTATCTTCAGCCTTGCCTCACCACAATAATTACAGAACTCACATCAAGCACAAGGCTAGCACAGCTGCAATCAGCTTCCTTTTGGCAAATGTCTGCGTTCAGTTTCTTTTTCTTCAGTTAAGACACCTTAAACTGCAAATGCAGCTCATTGCTACATAAGCCTCAGAGCAGACGCTAGAAGGTCCTGAAACTCATTTTCCGGCTGTGTTGCAAGATTTCTGACAGAAGTGTTTAACATCCTGCTTCCAATTTCTGGTACATATGTACATTGACTGCGTGACTCCGTTCAGGACTTTTCAGTGTCTGTTGTTATCTTTTGGCAATTTTTAAAACTTTCCGGTTCTGAGCTTCATTTATTGTGTTGATACGCTAATAGTTTATGCAGTGCTGGAGGAAACCGTTGTGACACATCTGGGCTTTGGGCTTTCCTCTTGCGGAATCCACTCCTGAATCTTCGATACACCACTTTGGGTGTGTCAAGCGACCTGGACCAGTTGAGTTTGTCCTTTTGGCCTCGTATTTCTTTCCCTTAGCAAGGTTGGCATATTTGCCGCCCGTGTATTTCTGCAGCTGAAATGCCTTAGTTCCACAAAGTGTGGCATTTTTGTTTCGCCTCTTACCAAATGGCAATATTGCCTTAATCATTTTCACAGCACATTGTTCTTTCTTTCTTTTAAATACATTAAATTATATCCCATCTGTTCACTTTAAAAGTTTGTAAAATCTCGGTAAAGATGCATGTAAACAAACAGGCATTAAAATTTCTCGGTATCAAGCTCACAAGAGCAACTTTAAAAATAAAATAAGAATCCATCTTCCCTCCTTAGTACAAAACCTGATGAAAGCTATACATTACTCTTAATGCAAGGTATTCTTTTTACTTGTGATTCGACAGTAAGATGTGGATGTTGTCTTTATGTGATGTAATGGTGCAGACTGTTTTACAATTGAGGAGAACTGTAATACAATTTACAATAGGGACAGAGCGTTTAAAATTTATGCAAATATGGCAGTACAGAAAAGATCTGCATGGGTTTAACTTGAATATTTTGAGGTGGTCAGTATTATGGTAAAGCAATGTCTGTGATGTTGTCTGTCTCGATTTTCAGAAGTAATTTGATACATTTTACAGAGACTAAGGCAAAGAGAATTAAAAATAGCATTGTGACATTGATTGATAAATCATTTGATGATTGATAATGGATTGATAAAATTTGCAGTTGGGTCACATAGCAATTACACAGCAACACTTCTATGCTGGCAGAAGCAGAAATTTACAAAGAAATATAAAAAAGTGAGCAAGACAATCGATAGGTCGACTCCACATATTAAAATGAGAGATTCTACACCTTGAATCTGAGAGACAAATTTGACAAGACATTTTGAACATGGGGGTTAGGAGCTGTGCACAGCAATGCAGTTTTGCTGGCATTTTGCATGAACCACTAAGTTAGATCACATACAAAAAGTAGTTAAGAAGGTTAATAGAATAAGATCAATTCATGGGGGCTGGAATGCAGAAGTGACGCTTTGTAGTTATTCTTTCGTGGAACTTGGGTATCACTGGCAAGGCCAGCTTTATTGCCATCCATAATTGCCCTTGTAAAGGTAGCTGCGACCTTCAGTTGCTCCTGTCCGCTATGGATAGGTACAGTGCTGTTAGAAAGGGTTTTCCTGTTTACAACATCGTGCTCTGATCATATCTGGAGAGCTCCCTCCAATTTTGGGCAATGGCTCTCAAAGAATGCTGGCTCCCACAGAGAGATTTGCTGGTGCTGTTGTGGTGGGTTTAAACTGTCTTGCTGGGGGGATGAACCTGAGGGTTAACCCAAATTGAGAAGGGTAATGTTTTTGACAGGAGGTAGAAAAGCTGCTAGTGAGATGAGAAGACAGAGAAGCAAAGGTGATCATGGGGTATACTTTGAATGTAGAAAGTTGTCAAAGCAACACATTTCAAGGGCGCTCTACCTGAACACATGCAGCATTTGTAACAAGGTAGATGATGAGGGGCCTTGCCTCGTGTTGTAAAACAGAGGAATCTAGTGGTGCATGTACATAATTCTTTGAAGATTGCGTCACATAAACACAGGGAGGTTAAAAAGCTGTTTGACATACCTGCTTTCATTGCTCAGTCCTTTGAGTACAGGACATTGGTGAGGCCTTTTCTGGAATACTGTGTCCAGTTCTGATCGCCCAGCTATGGGAAGGATATTATTAAGCTGGTTAGCATTCAGTACAGATATACCAGGATGTTGCAGGTATAGAAGTTCTGAGTTATAAAGAAAGGGTGGATAAGCTGGGACTTTATTCACTGGAACATAGGAGGCTGAGAGGCGACCTGATGGAAGTTTATGAAAAATTGAGAGGTGTAGGTAGAGTTAATGGTAATTGTCTTTTTCCTCGGATGGAGGGGTTTCAAAATGAGGAGGTACACTTTTAAGAGAGGAGAGAGATTTTAAAAAAGAAATGAGAGGGAATTCTTTTGCACAGAGGGTGGATTGCATGTGGAATGCACTTCCTGAGGAAGTAGTGGATATGGGTATAGTTTCAATGTTTAAAATGCCTTGGAATAGATACATGAATAGGAAAGGTTTGGAAGGATAGGGACCAGGAGCAGGCAGGTGGGACTAGCTTAGTTTGGGGTTATATTTGGCATGGACTGGTTGGACCAAAGGGTCTGCTTCCATGCTGTATGATTCTATGTAAAGATGCCAGAGGTAAGAGGTAAGTGGAAATGGTATGATTGTCATTACAGAAATGTGATTGCGTGTTGATCAGGACTGGGAACTAAGTATTCATTTAGGAGGATGGATAAGAAGGAAAAGAAGATGGAGCTATGCAAGTAGGAAAGTTCATAGAAACCCTACAGTTAGGAATCTTTACAGTTCAGCTCAAAAAGCCATTATTTTCAAAGTAGTGCTGGGCCAGTTTGGTATGAAAGCACGTGCTCTAACAAAACATGGATGTTAGGTTAATTGAAATTTTCAAACTTACTATTGACAGATTTTGTTAGGCAAGGGCATTCAAAGGGATGGAATAAAGGCAAATATCAGGGGTAAAACCAGCAGGATAAAACAGGAGTGAATCATTAGCTGCTACTTCACTGTGCCGTCTTCTTAACACTGAAGTTCACATAGCCGATAAGTTTAAGCTCTTTCTTTGCAGTCTATTTTCCATTTCAATGTAAAATAAAATGGAGTGGTGTGAAGTCGGCTGCTGAACATGTTGAACTGTTTTGTGTTGCTTTGTTAGGTCATTATTACCCCCAAAGAGTTTAAGAACAGGTCATCTATGGTCTGATAGAATGGTGAGCTATGTTCAAGGTGCTGAATGGCCCATTGCTGTTTAATATCTTCTCCAATGACTTCTCTGTGTATATTATACCACTGTGTTCACATCTATGGGCGAGTTATCTGGCTCTCCCTCTTGTGTTAAGTCTACATAGCATCACAAAGTTTTGTTGTCAGTGCGGAGCCTTGTTGGAAATGACAGTGATGCAATAGTCTCATCCTCTGGTTCTATTCTGATTGCAAATTCTTGGAAAATTATCCCGAAGATTTTTGCATTTATAAATTGTCTTGCAAATATTAGGGAAGGAATCCATCCCACAGTGAGAAGCGACAATCCTTGTAAGGTAAGGCAAATTTAGCCCTGATGTCATGAAATTCTTCACAAAGAGTAATTAACGAATGGAATGAAGGTCAGGGTAGCTGATTACGTTGATGTGGGACTGTAGGCTTCACTGAACGTGTGAGCTAAAATGAGTTGAACCTATCCACGTTTTGCTTATGTCTTGCGATTATAAGTAGTAGTGCTGTGGCTCCTTAAGGAAATAGATAGTAAACCAGTGATGGTAATTTAAGATAATCCCATACCATGACTAAGTACCTGTTTTAACCCAGGATGCCTGTTCTTTAAATCTAGTATTTCCACTTGCAAATTTATGCTCCCAGGCAAAGTCTTTCGTTGTATAATCTACTTAGCCCAGAGCTACGTGCAGCGTTTTAGTTTTCTTTTTATTGTGATTAAAGCTGTAAATGAAATTGAGAAAGCCGAGATGTTGTGCTATACACTTTCATATGGTTGTCTTTTTATTTTTAGCTTCCAATGAATCAGAATGTCAAAAGTGAGGAGGAAGGTTACTGTTGAAAATTCAAAGACCATTTCTGAGAGCACATCACGTAGACCCAGTGTGTTTGAAAGGCTTGGGCCTAGCACAGGTTCAAGTGCTGAGGTCAGTATTTATGATGGGGACAGCTTTTACTTTCTAGTATTTTTACTGAATTTTTTTTAACTGGATACTCTGGACAAATACCAGCACACAGTGAATGGTACAGTTGCATTTAATCATTGCAGAGCTGTTAATCTAATAATATCTTTTGAGTTCAGTTTATAATTCTGGATGCATGTTCTGAAAGGGAATTGAGTTTTAGTTTTGTCCTTTTTGAAATGTATTTCTCATTTTCTTTGTATGTTTTTAAACTGAGCAATAGGTATGCTTCAACCCACTTTCTAATGCATGTGCCACTGTGTCAAACAATGATAATTTAAGATCAAATTGATTACAGTGGTAATACTTCTGTGTGTTTGCTTCCATGATATTGCAGAGCAATAGCTCCTTTTGCATTTTTCTTACGTTGTATTTTTCCATTATTATCCTGAAACAACACAGCCGGATAGCCAAGAAGGCTCTTGAGCTATATACAGTATGCAAATGATAGTTGATCAGAGAAAGAGGATAGATTAAAGTGGAGTGCTTAGACCTGAGGTTGGGAGTGTTCAGATCTGCTCAAATCAAATGCAGGTTGAAGTTTATGGAAGAAGTTGACTGATGTTCAATGTATCATAAATACCTCATAAACATTTTAAAGTGCTTAATTGAAACAGTAATTTACATTAAGCCAAAATACTAATTCAGATGTGAAGTACACCCAGTGGAGGGTCCTCAAAAATTCAAAAACTTCGTAAATGTGTTTCTCAAATATTAAAATTGATTGTCATTTAAACATTGTTTTAATCAGCATTGTGTTTTTATAGTACTTGTGATTTTACTTGTGATATCCTTGCTGTCCTGATAATCATTGTCTACCTCTCGCTAATTAATTTGGTACATATTGTCCTGATCATTTGTAGATATAGTACAAATTATTTTTTGAACTTCTGTACTCCAACGGAGTAGAAATCCATGTCAGAGAGTCATTGTTCTGAAAATGTACTTGTGACAGTATCCTGAGCAATGTTCATGCACCAACTTCAATATTTATGGGCTGTGTTCTGAAAATACGATAATGCTTTACAGGAGTGATTTCAGTGATGGCCTGGAAGCTAGTTAGCGTGAAAACTGGGGAATGTGAACTCAATTCTTTCACCTTTGAAACAAAACTTAATCCTACCTTAACTCCCATCTCTTTCGGCTCTGTGAACTTTAAATGAAATGCTCACGGATAGCCACAGTCCAATTCATAGCACTGTGTTTCGTTTGGCTCTGGTTTGCAGCCCCAGTCAGAGAGAAATCTAACATAGTTGTTGAAGCAAATAATGCCACTTCAAGAATAGTTGGTGAAGGAAATTCTCCTTCCACTGACACTCCACTAGCATATGAAAGGATGATTTTCTAATGAATGGGTTAAGGCACTCAAATAGAGCATACCAGAAGTTCATTCTGGGATCTTCCAGATCTGGAAGTACTTGATAACACTAAATGCAACAATGGGGAACAGATCCACTTCCTCGTACAGCAAACTCTTCATTGACCAGGAGTGTACCGAACGATCTAGAGGTCCACATAATCAATGTAAAAACGCACACTAAATAATATGTGTAATGCAGCAAGTATACACATCACTGTTAGATGTTATTTGCAGCATAAATCACTTAAACAATAATGAAATTTTTGCCTTAAATAAAACGTACCTGCAGAGAGCCTTCCCACTCTAAAATACGTGATTACCGAATTCATTAAAAATATTCTACCTAGTGACTGTGCTGTCCGGAAATTAAGTGCCCAATTTGCACTAAGGTATAACGTTTTTGACTGATATTATTGGTTCACTTCAGCGCCGTGGTATGCGCCAAACTGGCTACTTTATGTCATCTGAATCCCAGTTCTCTCTCTTTAAAACTATAACTTAAAAAACAAATCTTACGGCAAGGTGCACTCAGTAGGCCCCATTAGCTGATCAGCATGTGATGTGTTGTTTCTTTACTTTTGTTTCTATTGTTTTAAGGTAAAAATGTCTCTACTTAAGATAATGAAGTAAAAGAAGGTTAATTTGGGAGAAATGTAGATGGGGTGGCACGGTGACTCAGTTGTTAACACTACTGCCTCACAGCGTCAGCATTCTGGTTTGTTTCCAGCCTCTGGCAACTGTCTGTTTGGAGTTTGCTCATTCTCCCCATGTCTGCGTGCTTTTCCTCTGGGTGCTCTGGTTTCCTCCCACAGTCTGAAGATGTCCCGGCTAGGTGGATTGGCCATGCTAAATTGCCCGTAGTGTTCAGGGATGTGTAGGTTAGGTCGGTTATAGGGGGATGGATCTGGGTGGGGTGCTCTGTGGGTTGGTGTGGACTTGTTGGGCTGAAGGGCCTGTTTCCACACGGTAGGGATTCTGTGATCTATACTTAGAACAATATTATCACTTTTTGTGAATTCGGGGAAATGCTTTCAATAATGCTGCAGGAGCATGAAGTATCTGGAAAATCTTAAATGTAAATATTATGAAAATTCAGCATAAAATGTATTTATGGGTTCTTGCACATTATACCAGCTCACAAAGTACTGCTGTTTTGTATGTTTGGAAAATGCATGAGATGCAGCTAGTGTCCTATATTATAGTTCACAAGGATAATTTGAATCCGATTAAACTGTGAAAACACCTGTATCATCTCCAGTTTCCTTTCAGAGAATAATTTTGTAATCATGCATGACATCAAGAAAGTATTTGGACTTTAGTTGTAATTTTATACCATGAAGTTTAAGATACTCTCATAATATAGGGGATAGCATTTCTGAACACGTAGGTTGGCGCACATCTGTAGTGCGATTTTTCAGTTATTCTAGTCAAAATAAAGCTAACTATAAAATCTTATCATGTGTTAATGCACGTCAAACACATTCTCATGAAATATCTCTCATCAGTCATTGAGAGAATGAGAGCAGTGAGTTTGAGTCAGGCACATTTGTGATATTGTTAGCCAGACTGCTGAATATTCTGAATGAACAAGTGGAAATGATAATCTTGGCATGCAGCATCCTGAGGTAGAATAGTTGTTGATTATGCTATTTTTGCTTGACTGCAGCCATTGTTTAGGTTTCTCCAGCAAGTTCCAGTTGTTAATAAGCATTTTGGAATTTTTATAATTAGATGAAAGATAACCACTCTACTTGCTCTGCACTAGTTAAAGAAACATTATTGACTGGAGCGCTTGTTCAATAATACCAAGTTTTCTCACTTAAAATTGAGAACCACTTTTGTAGTTTTTAAAATAAGTATGTAAAAGGAATATATCTATGAATCACTTATACACCATAAAATCAAAATATAGACCATATGTTGTTCATAGAAAGTGCCATATAAAACCTACATTTTGAGCAATAACTTCAGAAATATCACGCAACAAACTCAGAACACTAGGCTGTAACTGTTACATCCAGGAGCACTCTGCACATTTGTTAATGTCATGCATTAAACTGCCAAGTTTTCATTTATGAGCAGACTCCTGTGAAAAAGTACATACTTTTTTAAATTCTTCCATAACTGCTGACTGACCTGTTGTGTATTCCTGGTATTTTCTGGTTCTGTTTCAGATTTCTGCAGTACTTTACTCATTAATCACATCTCTAAATGTATGTATTATGTTTAGAAACAGAGACATCTAAATTACAGCATGTTATCTATAATATTTGATCTCAGAAGCTCTAATTGTGTTGTATACATTTGACTTATAGTAGGAATCAAGTTCTTAATCAGTTGTGAGATCCATATTTTTGTTTCATAGTTCCATTAAATAAACAGGATTGAAGTGATGTACCTTTAGAACTATTATCAGAAAAATTACTTGAGTCCTGTGGTTTGCACCAATGGTTTGAGGTATTGTAATTCTTAACTGCGCAGATGAAAAAGAGGAGCTGAGTTTGGAAATGGACTTTACTCAGTTTCTAAATGTGACCAAAGTCATGAAAATGGATTTCCCTTGGTGCAGCAGTCCAAATCAACTTAAGTTTATATTCAAAACCAACCAAAAAGTGCAGGTTACTTTAACTAAATTAAGGAGTTATGAGGTTGATGGATATATATTTGAATGAATTCACTTTATTGTCACATATGCTCAATGAGTACAATAAAAAGTTACAGCTTCTTCAGTTACAAGATTTTAGAAAGTAGAGAAATAAAATGTCCATCATTACAGAAATAAAAGGCAAGGGCAGAGTGGCACTTTGGTACTTAGCCTTTATCTGAAAAACTAAGTTTTTAATACTTAAGCTGTTGAACTAAAATCAAGCCCATTAAACCCAAGAAACTTGCAGAACTAGGATATTTGTTGGGCGAATAAGGTGAGCAACATTCATCCCATTAAAAGATGCCAGTAATCTCAATATATAAAATTACTGAATGGGATATTTTAACAGGCCAACACATGCTGAGAAATTTGGATTTCTGTGGATTAACTATTTGGTTACTTTACACAAAATGGTTTGAAAGAAATTTCAGTGCTAAATCCATAATTTGTTCATTGCAATGCCTTTTATATTGAGTGATAAGTTTCACATCCTAAAATTAACTTTATGATAAAACTATTGTTTAAAGCCAGATTTGGCAGCTACCAAGAAAAATAAACCTTGATCCAGGAGCAAGCAGGCAGCTCCGGTCTGTCTAGTTTTGATAATTCCGGAGAATGGCATTTAGTTTCTAAAATGACTCGCATAAGCAGAAAAAATAACCATTGTAAATTTTCAGCCCATTTGTAGCGGCTAATTTCACATCACAGTTACCCAGAACTGGTAATTAACAATAGTCAGATGAATTACTATGGATATGCGAGAATCACAAATGGCAGTCAAGCATGACAAGCTATAACAGCTGATTTCCTGTAGCTATAAGCAGGGAAGGACAGGGAAACCATGATACTCCAAATTAGCATAATTAATTATGTCCCAAAGTGGCAGCAAACTTTTCAAAGTTTAATTTATTTACTCTAGCTTATAGTTGGTGAGGAAGCAATTTCAACTTTGTTTTCACTATATATTGGAAGTTTGCTGTGATTTAATCCGGCAAAGAAAAGAATCATTTTGAAAACTGGAAAATTGATTTGACACGTTTCATGAAATTACCTGCTGTTCTACAGCAATGAATTCTATATAATGAAATTTAAAGAAATTTTGTTCATAATTTTCAAAATCTGGTCACAACATGCATTATCATTTTAACACCAGTGTTAAAAATGTATTTACTAAGTCACAAGCAGTAGCTTGGCCTGGTAACATTATGTTAAATTTTGACCTATTGGCTTTCAGTGAATGTTATTCAGGTCTTTGCAAATGTTACCTTAAGCCAAAAGGCAGAATAACCCACATATTTAACAAAAATGTTTTCTTTGAACCATGAATGGCCTAAATATTTGAATATTTGAAAGCCTGCTTTTTGTTCACTTGGTTTTTGAAACAGGCTTAAATTAAAAGTTACAAAAATAACGGTCCATGTTTACTGAATTAGGTGACTCCATCTTTAAAATCTATTCTCAATAATAGTATTATGACAAAATCTGTTTATTTTTCTCTAGACACAATGCCGTAATTGGATGAAAACTGGGCTGTGTCCATATGGGAACACTTGTAGGTTCACGCATGGATCCTCACCCAGAGGTAAAGGATATAGTGCCACATACAGAAGGTAAAATATAATTTATTTATTTTAGAAACCCTTAAATACAATGTCCTAAATAATCATTTTACTTGCTGGCATTTAGATCACCAACTACATATTTATGTGTACATGATACATTAATACTTTATAAAACATGTTCCAAATCACTTTGGGTAATGGTCTTACTCCTTCAAAAGCTTGTGTTTTCAAATAAATCTGTTGGACTATAACATGGTATTGTGTGATTTTTAACCTTATCCACCCCAGTCCAACACTGGCAGCTCCACACCTTGAGTAATGCAACAGATTTCCTGTATTTAAATGTTTATTTAAAGAGTTGTTGTTTGGTTCACCAAGCTGACTGGTTCTTGTGCAAGCTTTCTATCTCTCTTCTAAGTGACATCTTCAGTGCTGTCTAGCCTCCATTAAAGTGCTGTTGTTCTGTTCCATTCTGAATTTATGTAGCCCATGCTAGGTGGGTCCATTTCTGGTTTTGCTCCATAGTGGTAGGTAGGTGGGGTCTATTTCAACATGTTTGTTACTGGCAAACTTGTGAACCTACAAGTTTGTTCATGAAAACCAGGCTTCTAAGAATTCTCATACTTGTCTTTGCTTTGCTTGCCCTCGTACTCTTACGGTGTCTCTGTTAAACTGATGTCCTTTTTTGTCAGATTGAATAGAAACGAGGTCATGCCATTTTGGGGCGAGTTGGTGTTCGTGTATCCTGGTGGCGGGTTTCCTGCCCATCTGTCCTATGTATTGGTTCTTGCAATTGCTGCATGGTATTTCGTATATCACACTTGTCCTGTTCATTGTAGGTTTGGGGTCTTTTACCTTTGAAAGTAGCTGGCAAAGTGTGGCTGAGATAACAGGGTGTGGAGCTGGATGAACACAGCAGGACAAGCAGCATCTTAGGAGCACAAAAGCTGACGTTTCGGGCCTCGACCCTTCATCAGAAAAGAGTCTAGGCCCGAAACGTCAGCTTTTGTGCTCCTAAGATGCTGCTTGGCCTGCTGTATTCATCCAGCTCCACACTTTGTTATCTTGGATTTTCCAACATCTGCAGTTCTTATTATCTCTGGCAAAGTGTGGCTGTTGATTTGTGTACTATGTTATTCCAAGAGGTTGTAGAAGTCTAGTAGTCATAGAACATTACAGCACAGTACAGGCCCTTCGGCCCTCGATGTTGTGCCAACCTGTCATACCGATCTCAAGCCCATCTAACCTACACTATTCCATGTACGTCCATATGCTTATCCAATGACGACTTAAATGTACCTAAAGTTGGCGAATCTACTACCGTTGCAGGCAAAGTGTTCCATTCCCTTACTACTCTCTGAGTAAAGAAACTACCTCTGACATCTGTCCTATATCTTTCAACCCTCAATTTAAAGCTATGCCCCCTCGTGCTCCTCGTCACCATCCTAGGAAAAAGGCTCACCCTATCTAACCCTCTGATTATTTTATATGTTTCAATTAAGTCACCTCTCAACCTTCTTCTCCCTAATGAAAACAGCCTCAAGTCCCTCAGCCTTTCCTCGTAAGACCTTCCCTCCATACCAGGCAACATCCTAGTAAATCTCCTCTGCACCCTTTCCAAAGCTTCCACATCCTTCTTATAATGTGGTGACCAGAACTGTACACAATACTCCAAGTGCGGCCGCACCAGAGTTTTGTACAGCTTCACCATAACCTCTTGGTTCCGGAACTCGATCCCTCTATTAATAAAAGCTAAAACACTGTATGCCTTCTTAACAACCCTGTCAACCTGGGTGGCAACTTTCAAGGATCTGTGTACATGGACATCGAGATCTCTCTGCTCATCTACACTGCTAAGAATCTTACCATTAGCCCAGTACTTTGCCTTCTGGTTACTCCTACCAAAGTGCATCACCTCACATTTGTCTGCATTAAACTCCATTTGCCACCTCTCAGCCCAGCTCTGCAGCTTATGTATGTCTCTCTGCAGCCTACAGCATCCTTGTCACTATCCGCAACTCCACCGACCTTAGTGTCGTCTGCAAATTTACTAACCCATCCTTCTACGCCCTCATCCAGGTCATTTATAAAAATGACAAACACCACTAGTAACTGGTCTCCAGGATGAACATTTCCCATCAACTACCACCCTCTGTCTTCTTTCAGCAAGCCAATTTCCAATCCAAACTGCTATATCTCTCACAAGTCCATTCCTCCGCATTTTGTACAATAGCCTATTGTGGGGAACCTTACCGAAGGCCTTGCTGAAATCCATATACACCACATCAACTGGTTTACACTCATCTACCTGTTTGGTCACCTTCTCAAAGAATTCAATAAGGTTTGTGAGGCACGACCTTCCCTTCACAAAACTGTGCTGACTATCCCTAATCAATTTATTCTTTTCTAGATGTTTATAAATCCTATCCCTTATAACCTTTTCCAACATTTTACCAACAACTGAGGTAAGGCTCACTGGTCTATAATTACAGGGTTGTCTCTACTCCCCTTCTTGAACAGGGGAACCACATTTGCTATCCTCCAGTCATCTGGCACTATTCCTGTAGACAATGACGAGTTAGTCAGTTCCAATATGTTTCTCATATAGGGTAGAGTGGCCAGTGTGTTGGAGTATACTGTGTTGTTTGTCTGTCAGGCATCAGTGGATGAAGCTGTTAGGATACCCATTGTTTGGAAAGACTTTGTGCAGGTGTTCCTCCCCATTTTTTCATACAATGACCCTTATTTTGAATTGTGAAGTTGTGATCGAGTTGTGCATATTATCCACAACAACTAAGTAAGCTTGCCTTTAAGGTTGATATTTACACCATACAGGTATAAATATCCTTTTACCCTATTTTGTACATCTTTCATTGAGCGTCCAATCCAACAATTGCATTGCATGTACAATAATGATCCAAACCTGCTGTTTGGAAAATTGTAGGCCTCAACTCATGAAATAGTTATTTGTTATTGTCCTCTTCACAGGGCATTGCCTTTTGGATGCTTAATTGGCCTTAACGACATCGGTGACTTTATTCCAAACACTTGCATTATGTGGGTAGCACTTGGGATATTTCTTACAGGTGTGACGACATTTATATAAACACCCGTTCTTCTTTTTGTCGCACCAACTTCTGTCTTTTCACACCCGTCTTTTGTAGGAAGAAATGACAGGATGAGCATAACTTTTTGAAAATACTCTTCAATGTATTTTATGATGTCATGGTTGAAATTATTGTGACTTCAGAATTGTTATTGTGATCTCATACATTTGTATTTTCTCCAAGGATAGTGAAATTTATGACTTAAAAACCCTTGAATGCAGCATCTGTCTCATGTGAAAGGAATATTTGTTCCCATCTGTGAGGACGACTGAATATCTAACAAGTGCCACAGATTCAAATGAGCTGTAGGCTTTCAATTTTGAATGGTGTTCACAACTCTTAGCCAATTGTGCATGTAATATTTACAATATAAATTTTAAAATATGTGAATATGCAAGTTTTTTAAAAAAGTTAGGGCTATAATCTGTGTTATGGGTGCAGCAGTTTAACTTTCATACATTGAAGCTTAAAGCGATCAACTCTAAGATGTGTGAGTAGTTCTAAATTACAGTCCCAGGGTGATCCTGCTATTCAAGCCTACCAAACACAGTCAGGATATTGTCATTTAGGTGAAGTCTTCTCAGTTTAGGTGAGCCAAAATAGAAGCCTCTAGCTAGAATGCCTTGCCTAGGTTATTGTAAGTGATGAATTGCGTTTTTGTTTTTGTTGATTGACTGTTATTAAACTTTTTAAAGTTTCAAATTGCCTATTTTTAAAGTGATGTAAATTTTGAAGCTCCTTCAGGCTAATAGTATAGCAGAATCCTGGATTAATGGTGGCCCAGCAGCTAATTGGAAAAAAAAGTAATAGCTTCAGAATGATTTGCTTGGATGTGCTTAGCTTTCTCGTTGCTTAGTTAAAGTTGTGCTTAGTTTCATCAGTTATTATCTACATTGTGGCATTTAAATCAACTTGTGGTAGTTGCATGGGTTATGTTATTCATCAATAAATATATCTTCTGCATATCGCTAAGGCAGCGGTCGTGCGATTAGAAACAAGAATCTCTTAGGACCATTATATCAAAGATAATAGGAACTGCAGATGCTGGAGAATCCGAGATAACAAAGTGCAGAGCTGGATGAACGCATCAGGCCAAGCAGCATCTTAGGAGCACAAAAGCTGACGTTTCGGGCCTAGACCCTTTGTCAGAAATGATGAAGGGTCAAGGCCCGAAACGTCAGCTTTTGCGCTCCTAAGATGCTGCTTGGCCTACTGTGTTCATCCAGCTCTACACTTTGTTATCCCTTAGGAACATTTCTGCTTTGTATCAACAGAGAAAAGTGTGTTACTTTATTTTGTGGGTATACAGATCTCCAGAAAGGCCAACTGGTGATTTACGAGAGAGAATGAAGAACAAAAGGCAAGATGTGGAATCTGAGCCACAGAAGAGAGCCCAGGATGAAACTTCATCTCCAACAAGGGTGAGGATGATGCCGATTTCAGAATTTATAAAGTTAACTGACAGATATTCCAGTTATGAATGACCCTTACACATTGGATTTAGGCAATAATTTTTGTTTCTAAATTTTAAAAAAAATTGAGAGTTTTTACGTTGTTGAGAAGGATAGATAGAGTCATGGTTGGTAGCATGAAATTATGCTTGGCTTTTTTCTTGAAAACTTTTCAAGTAAAATAATCTGATTCCCTCTTTTGTTATAATGCTAGCTAGGTTTAATTGCTTTGGAATTTTAGGATCTGTAGACATTTATAAGCAGTTCAGTTTGTTTCTTGATGTTAATGTTTTGAGGAAGTTGAACAAATAATAAGCCCAAAAACTGTGATTGAGACTTGCCAACAAAGGAAGAACATGATGTACCTGAATTCTGTGTTGGTAAATTTAGATTTACCAAAGCAAATAACTGCAGAAATGCATTTTGCTGTTTTTTTAGTATTGTACAATGAAAAGCATTCTAATTTTAATTAGAGGGATTCTTCGAGGAGCAGACATAGGGAAAAAGAAGATGCTAACCTCAAGATTACAAAGGAGCGCACCCCAGAAAGTGAGGAAGAACCAGCTGATTGGGAAGCAAGCAGGGATGGTAAGTTAGATTCCATTTCTAGAACCAAAAATAACATGCATGCAAATGTGGTGTCCATAAAATCACTTTGAAGTTGGGAGCATGATTAGGAATTTAACTATATTAATAGATTTAGCAAATACAATAAGACAGTCTGAGCAAGAAAACAGTTTAAAATGAACTAAACAGAAAACAAAATTTCTTTCAATTAGTTGAATATGTTTTCTCCAAATATCTGACATTTCTCTTGTCCTGCACCAGAACATTGCCATCTGTCTGTAGGATTCTACTGACTGGGATCAATGACTAGTGTTTGAAGTTCAGAAACTATCATATCTGAGAAGTAACATTTTAAAAATTGTGATATTACTTCACTAACCAAAAGGAGGAAGCTTGTATTACTCATCCATGTAGTTACAAGGTGGCTAGCTATTGGCATCTTTCAGGAAACAAAACAATGATTTTAATTGTCTTACCAAGGACCTAGGAATGAAGAGTCAGAAATCAAGATTTCACAACTCTTATAGGAGAAAACGTGTCTGGTGCCAAAAACAGATATTGTAAATAATATAAGAAAATTCAGAAGCATTTTTAAAAAGGTGGTCAGAGAGGCAGTGAGGATTCTGCGATTGAGTCCATTGGAAGTTTTTCACATAGTGCTGTAAAAGATTTTCCACTACTGTAACAGCAAGAAGATCTTGACAACACTAGAAATTTTGCAGAACTGGGAAGAAACAAGAATGCCTAACAACTGTGTCATTGAATATTTCCTCAAAATGTCAGAAAAGAGACGAGTAACGTGATTTCCACAATTATTGTTCATTCTAGTAAGATTAGCAACTTCAGTGTGGACTTGATGGAAGTCCTGGAAGAGCTATGTAGCTCAGTTCCGAAATTCTAGAAATGCTATCCAGGTGTCCTTGCAGGGATTATGACTACCGGTTCCTTTGATTGGTTTATTTTCTTCGGCACTGGGTCAAGATTTTAAAAGAAAATAAATCCTGCCTTTCTGAGTGGTTCCACCTGCTTGGTTTGGTGTAGACTGTTCCAGGTACGCCCCACTTCTGTCCATCTGGAGTTGGCATGCTTCTGCTCACTCACTGCTGGCCACCAGTACTACATATGCTGCTACTAAACCAAGGAACTGTGGATCCCAAATGCATGGAGATGCTTCCCCTCTGATAGAATTTGCTTCAAGGAACAGGTACAGCAAAATCCCTGAAACAATGAAGACACGACAATACCAGGTCCTAGCGTTTTTCTCATGTGTTGTGCTAGTCTCCTTCAACAGAATCTTTTTTTGAAGCCAAAAATCCTGAGGAAAAGATAATGTTTATTCTGAGACGTTTAAAGGTAATACCAATTAAGAGGATGTCCTGGAAGCATATGGAATACAAGAGGAAAATACCATTTCGTCCCTTGAGCCCTCTCTACCATTCAGTACAATCACAGCTTATCTTTTTGTGTTTCAAATCCCATGTTCCCATCTATGCCAAATTCCCTTGCCTGACAATAATTTGTCAACGTCCATCCTAAAAATTATTAAATGATATCATTTCTACTGCCTTCTGAGGCATAATGTTCCAAAATTGCACCTAATGAGGGGAAAAAGAACTCCACATCTCAGACCCCCTAGTTCTGGACTCATTGACTGACAAGAGGAAACATCCTTTTCAAGACCAGTCAGGGTCTTAAGCACTTTAATCAAGTCACCCTTCAGTCTTCTAAATTCCAGTGGAAACAAGCCCAAACTTATAACGCTCATTCCTAGTGCCAATCTAGTAAGCCGCCTCTAAATTGCCTCCAATGCATTTACATCCTCCATTAAATAAGGAGATGAAAATGCATGCTGCTTTTGAGGTATAGTCTCACCAATATGCTGTGTAACAGAATACCATCCTTTTATGTTCAGTTCCTTTTCTTATAAAGCATAGCATCCTATTAACTTTCTTGATTACATGCTGTGCCTGTATACTAACTTCTTGTGGCTTGTACACCAGAGCATTCAAACCCGTTCTACACCTTGGTATTCTGCAGTCATTCTCCGTTTAAGTAATACGCTGCTTTTTTAATTTTTATTTTCTATTTATTTTGTGGGATGTGGGCATCGCCCCTCCCTAGTTGCCCTTGAGAAGGTGGTGGTGAGCTGCCTTCTTGAGCTGCTACAGTCCTCCTGCTGTGGTTTGACCCATAATGCTCTTAGGGAGGGAATTCCAGGATTTTGACCCAGCAACAGTGGAGGAATGGCGATATATTTCAAGTCAGGATTGTGAGTGACTTGGAGGTGGTGGTATCCCCATGTATCTCCTACCCTTGTCCTTCTAGATGGAAGTGGTCATGAGTTTGGAAGGTGCTGTCTGAGGATCATCGGTGAATTTCTGCAGTGCATCTTGTAGACAAAACACACTGCTGCTATTGAGCATCGCTGGTGGAGGCAGTGAATCTTTCTATGTCAATCAATACATGGTCTTCTTGCGTTACAAAGGAGCTAATATATTATCCATTTGAAAAAATGTATAGCCAGAACAAACCAAGTAACTGTAAATAATTAAATAGTTTAACTAATTGACAATAAATGGTCACCTTAAGGTCTCCTGGATGAGTGAATAAACTGAATACCAAATTCTATTCTGAAGAAGGTAGTTGCTGGTTAACCTTTATTGACTTCATGATGAGTGAATTCACACCTGTACTGCAGAAAGGCCTACGTTGTACATATCAACCTCTGAAAGATTGTTTGCAAAATTCCACTAAATGTTGGAAATTCAGAACAAGTGTTTGTGGTAGATGAAAGATTGGTTGAATGGTATAGTGGTGGCAAGCAGAATGCCTGAGGAATTGCTATAAACACTGTTTCTGATTGAGTACAAGTAATGTTGCTTTTATATTGTTGTGCTGGCTTGCAATTTGATCCACAACGTAAAAACAACTTCAGATTCAGAAGGATTGTTGAACAAGTTAAATACATATGCGGTACCAGACTTTTGTGAGGAATTAAATGAGTTTTGTAAACTATGTAAGTAATGCAAAGAAAGGCAGTTAACTTTAAATCCAGAAGATGAATGTGTAAATGTACACAAAGAAAAATACAAGACGTCGGAGTATAAGCTCTTTGCCACTGTACTGCGCTGCACTGCAGTGACTTGACATGCAATCAAAACAGTAAGTGGAATGCAAGTAGGATATGACTGTTGAGGAAGTCATACCTAAACTGTAAACTCTGATTCTTTAAGAACAATGCTGTTCTTATTTTGAGCTTCTAAACTGAATCAGGACATTTTACCACAGAGAAGGTTGCGGTATTTATTTTACAAATTAAATATATAGTCACAAGTGGGAAGCTTTAAAAACATGTAGGTTGTTTAAGGTGCGTTTTTCTAGTTTAATAATTTCAGTAGTCCTGACTCCTTTGTGGGACGAGATTGGTTGACGAGGTTATCAAGTCTGTTCATTTTTTTATGTGTGGCCGTTTTTCTATCATGGTATTGCTATGTGTTTACAGATTCTGATAATGGAGATATTAACTATGATTATGATCATGAACTGTCTCTTGAGCTGAAGCGGCAGAAAATACAACGGGAGCTGATGAAACTTGAACAGGAAAACATGGAAAAAAGAGAGGAAATAGTCATCAAGAAGGAGGTTTGTGGACAAGGAAACTTCTTGACTAGAGTCTCAGTGGCAAGACCTAAACATCATAATGAGTCAAAGCAGGTCAACTGCCCTGTGACACGTTTTCCACTACTTAAAACTTAACAATTCTGTTGCCACAGCTTAAATTGAACATATTATGCCAAACATTAGAAATATTTTTACAGGTTTTTCAACTTTTGTTTGTATTTCTAAAAATGTAGTGAAAAATTATCTATTTGTGGGCAAGTGTTTAAGGATTAATTGAGGAGGAATGTGCAGTTTTTCAGTAAACCTGTTACATCTCAGCAGTTTGATACCTTATCTTTTAGAAACAATATTCTTATGTCTATCTCCTGTTATTGCGCTGGCTTTTGCTGTGGTTCTTGTTTCTTGGCTCACTGTCCAAATAAGCTTCAAATCTCTGTAGTTCTGAAAGCATCTTCACTTGTCTGAAAAGCTGGGTAAATGTTGTTTAAGGACCCAAGATAAAAAGAGAGAGATCTGTGCTTTTTCCAAGCCATTGGAGTCACTCACCTGTTTCCACAGGATCTCTCTTCATTTTTTGATCAGTCGTGGAAAATCACATGACATCTCATTTAAGCTTCAAATAAAAATTTAATTTATTAAACAATGAATGAGCAAATTTGTAGCAATATAAGATGGACATGGATGTGGTGGGAATTCTCTCAGATGTTTCCTCAAAAAGGAAAATGGTGAAAGACTGTAGTTTGTTTGCTAAATTGTTGTTTTATAATTTCTGTTTCTTATACATAGAGTCACACAACATGGAAACAAAGCCTTCGGCCCAACCAGTCCATGCCAAACATAATCCCAAACTAAACTAGCCCCACCTGCCTGCTCCTGGCCTCTATCACTCCAAACCGTTCCTATTCATGTATCTACTCTAAGGTATTTTCAGCATTGTAATTGTACCTGCTTCCACTACTTCCTCCGGAGCTTCATTCCACACGCAAACCATCCTCTGTGTAAAAAATTCGCCCCATATGTTTGCTTTAAATCTCTCTCTTTTTCACCTAAAAATGTGGCCGCTAGTCTTGAAATCCCCCACCCTAGGGAAAAGACCTGCAATTAACTCTGTCTATACCCCTCATTATTTTATAAACTTCTATTCGGTCGCCTCTCAGCTTCCTATACTCCATTGAGAGAAGTCCCAACCTATCCAGCCTTTCTTTGTAACTCAAACCTTCCACACCCAGCAACATCATGGTAAATCTCTTCTGAACTATTTCCAGCTTAATAATATCCTTCCTACAACTGGGTGACTAAAATTAGGCACAGTACTCCAGAAGAGGCCTCACTCTGTACTGTACAACCTCAGCATGACTTCCCAACTCCTACACTCAAAAGTGCTGAGCAATGAAGGCAAGCACGTCAAACACCTTTTTAACCACCCTGGCTATATTTAATGCAATCTTTAAAGAATTATGTACCTGCACCCCTAGATCCCCGTGTTCCACAATACTACCCAAGACATTACCATTAATTGTATAAGCCCTATCCTTGTTTGTTGTACCAAAATGCAATACCTCACATTTATCCAGACTGATCTCCATCAGCCATTTTTCAGTCCATTGACCCATTTGATCAAGATCCCTTTGTCATCTTAGAAAATCTTCTTCACTGTCTATTATGCCACCAGTTTAGATGGTGTTCGCAAATTTGCTAACCATGCCTTCTATATTCTCATCCAAATCATGCTAAATGCTAAACAAAGGAGGACCCGGAACTGATCCCTGTGGAACGTCACTGTTCACAGGCCTTCGGCCTGAAATGTAACCCTCCACCACCACTCTCCGTCTGTTGTCGTTAAGCCAGCTTTATATCCAATTGGCAAGCTCACCTTGAATCCCATGTGACCAAACTTCACTAATCAATCTACCATGCAGGACTGTGTCAAAGGCTTTACTAAAGTCTAAATAAACAACGTCTACTGCTCTGCCCTCATCAATCATCTTGGTAACTTGCTCAAAAATTCAATAAATTTTGTGAGACACGATTTTCCTCGCACAAAACCATGCTGACAATTCATAATCAATTTTTGCCTCTCTAAATATCCGTAAATCCTACCTAATACAATTTTCTCCAACAATTTACCCACCACTTGCCTTAAAAATACACTGTCAATTACTGAAGTTTGCCATCACAGAGTTTGTTTGCACTTGAAAGTATGTGTGTGACTTCCTTCTTATGACTGTTAGCAGGTAGACAGTAATAGCAAGATAACCTTGCAGCATAGGTAATGAGACATTACAATTGTAATGCCTACATATATGATTCAGGCACAGCTATTACACCGTTGCATATTAATCTCTTTTACAAATTTTAACATCGCAGACTAGATTTTAAAAATAAGTATACACTATATGTTGCAGATTTCTCCAGAACCAGTGAGAAATAAGCACTCCCCGTCTCCAAGAAAGACAAGCAAATCTCCTAAGCGCAGAACAAGTCCCAAATTATCTTCATCTGGTAAGAAAGAGAAAAAAGGATCAAGATTTTCATCACCTGTAGGAGACCAGCAAAGGTTGGTGTGACAGTTTTAAATTTTATTTTTAAAATCAGTACGTACTTACCACTGCAAGTTGAGTACCTATCTTTCGATCTGTATCACAATAGGTTTTACTAGTAACCTTCCCTCAGAAATTGGGCCATTTAATATGTTCAAGGCTGCATTAGATAGGCTTTTGATCAACAAGGGAGGTGAGTGTTATGGGGGACAGACAGGAAAATGGAATTGAGGGCACAATCTGGGCATCAGCATGATCAGGCTGTAGTGATTGAATATCCTACTCTTTTTTTCTTGCAAATGGGCCACCTTTGAACCCATCCCTTTCTCAATCACACAGCTGCAAAGATAGGTGCTTTCTCCAAGTAAGGCTGAAATTTAATAAAACCCAAATTTCCTTTTAGAAACAAACTGATGAAGGAACTGATCAGGTCTTGCAGCTTTGGTGAAAAGCAAAATAAGGTGACACTTTGAGTCCAATCTGATTCTTCAGAACTGAAGAGAGATGGAAATGTGATGTGTTTTTTTCAATCATTCATGGGATGAGATTATTGCTGGCTATGGCAGCATTTATTGCCCATCCTTAGTTGCCCAAAGGGCAATTAGGAGTCAACCACATTGCTGAGAGCCGGGAGTCACATGTAGGTCAGGCCAGGTACGGATGGAAGTTTCTTTCCCTAATGGACAGTAGTGAACCAGATGGTTTTTTTTGACAATTGACAATGGATTAACAGTCATCACTTAGACTCTTAATTACAGATTTTGTTTATTAATTGAACTCAAATTCTGCCATCTGCCGTAGCAAGATTTGAACCTGGGTCTCTGGGTTAGCTTTCCAGTGATAATACCACTAGGCCATTATCTCCCCTTTATGCTGTTGTAAAAGGATGTAGAAGAAGTCAGTGCGACAGTATGGAAAAGTTTAGTGGGCAAGGGAGATCAGAGATCAAAGGTGTCATGAAATAAAAGACATAGTGAATCGCAATCGTTGCAGAGCAGAGACTATTAAATAAACAGGTGTTAAAAATAGTATCAGTCAACTCTTGCTGAAAGCAAAAATATGAAATCAAGGTACAGACACTGAGGAGGTAAGAAAACATGGATCAAAATGGAAAATAGTGTTTGTGATCTGAACTTGTTGAGCACACAGTTCAGCCCGAAAGTGTTTAATCAGAAAATGACGTGCCATTCCTCCTCCTTCAGTTTGGCTTCACTGGATCATTGTAGCAAACGTCCAGCGAAAGGGAGAAGGTGTCCCTGCTCAAAAGCACTCAATGTCTCACTGTGGTACATGGCATTGGGAAGTTTAGGGGGGCAGGAGGGGGTCAGGTAGAATCTCCTGAGGGCTATTCCCACCCTTGCTGCTGAAATCCATACCTCCTCCTCTTCGCAACTCCCATTCTGTGAAACCGCTCCTGCAGTGGCTTTCTTGAGGTCTGGGTGCCTGTCCATTCTGAGCCACTGGTTTGTATTGATCCAACATCCATTGCAGCCTCCTCTGTGGATTTGCCATTCAAAGGAATTGCAGGCCCTTGATTGGTCAGCAGTTCTCATTAAGTGGGATTTCCGTCCCGCTTGGGCCTTGATCTGAGAAAAGCCTGCAGTTGGCTATTAAGTGACTAAGTTTTGCTTAGTCCTGATGGGCCTTCCCAGAGAAGGCAAGGAAGGTCTTTCACCAATTCTCCAGCAGCAGGCTAGATACAAAACACCTCTGTAAAATCGACTTTTTTTTAACCTTTGAACCTGGCAACCTGTGAATAATTTGAGATGCTTCTATTACTTAACCAAGTAGAGGCCTTTGTTATAAGAATATACTATCTTCCTTTCAGAAGATCTTCAAAGGTGCAACAGGGTAAAAAGAAAGGGCCTCGTACTCCAAGCCCACCACCCCCTATTCATGAAGAGATTCCTGTAACTAAAAAACATAAAGAAAAACTAAGGGCAAAGGAGAGAATTGAAGAAAAGGCCCGTGAAAGTAGAGAAAAAGGAAGGGATGTAGAAAGGCATAAAGAGAGAAAAGAAAAACACAGGTGAGTGATACCGTCTGTTGAAAAAACTTAATCTTATTTTGCGTTGGTTGCCTTCCTTACCAAACACCTAACCATCTTGTCATGGCTCCTGTACATGATCGTACAGAATGGGCTACATTATAGGTGGCAGATACTTCCTAATCACCCTGTTCAAAGATATTATTACATACCTCAAGAGCGGTTGGGACTTGAACTCAGGCCTCCTGGGCTACAGGAAGGGACACTACCAGTGTGCCACAGAAGCCCTACATTCGAGATGGTATCTTACTTGGATATCTGGTAGCCTAATATAGATGCATTATTTAGTTCTGTTTTCATGGATACTGTAGACCCTGATGCCCCAACACAAAGCAGGACTGAAGGGGTCAGAGGAAACCTTTAGCTTGTAAACATAAAGGTTCTTTTTTCCCAACATAACTGTTTTATTATTTAGTCTGTCTGTACTCACTAGAATTCAATACATATTTCGGATATTTTCAATCAACCTGTGCAGAGATGTAATTACCTCAGAAGCAGCCAAAACTTGAACCCCAGCCTCTTGGCTCAGAGTTAGGGTCAGTACCACAGTACTGCAGTAGCCATCTCATTGTGCATTTTTCGGAGGACTCAAGTATATCCAACCTGTCCTCCTTGTTAGATTTAGCCCTTGATTTGCACTTTGTGTACCCTGTGCAGCCATATTTAATTATGAGCTGAATATCTAACAATGAGATTTTCAAATGATTAATGGAGATTTAAATTAAACATTGTCTTCCATTCTACACTTTCCAGTCTAAAGCACAGGCTGATGTAAAAATAGATCTAAAATTCAATCATCCACACATTGATTTAACTTTGCATTTTGAAGCCAATTACATTTTCTAATGAATGTGCCTAAGGCTGTCTTTTTATATAATTGCTGCCAATTGTCAAATTAATATTGGGTAAAGCAGGTAGCCCATTGAACATCTAAAAGAAGTTTGTGATTCTATTAAAGTGCTAATTAATCTTTTAACAGTTAACGCCTGCTTACAGCCAAATGGGACATCAAAATAATCAGAACATTGTTCTGCATTATGAATGTTAAACCGTGTTACACATTATTTAATCTTTATTTAGCTATTTGTTTCAGAAATTAATCACTTACAGTTGATCTGCATTCCAGTAAATCAGATAAATGGAATAGCAGTCTGAGCTTACTAATGGCTGGATAGAATATTAAGTGACATGCGACAAATTCTGTGTTGTTTAATTGACAAGCCTATACCACTGAAACATCTGTCAAATTTCATTATCGATTTCAAGGGGCTAGCGTATCATTTGAAATGTCACAACTGCGCATGGCACAGTGCCCTCTTAAATCCATGTTACCTAACTAAACAGTATCTAACACTTTTCTCTTTCCAACACTTTCTCTTCCCAATAAGTTTATCCATTAACCAGATGAAGATTAAAAAGGGAAGAAAATGTGTGCATGGGATCCAGTTGTGATGTTGTAGAAGATTATTCTTCTAGCAAAAGTCATGAATTAAGTCTTTTTTCTTAAAACATCCACGATTTTTCCTCTGCCCAATATGAAATAAACTTACAAATTCTGAATATTTTAGATGATGTATAGCTTCTGCCACACTTGGCAGAGAATGTGAAGAAATGATACAATCCACCATTGCAGGTTAGATCTCTGTCTTGTTCAACTTTCAGGGATCATTCAGATAGCCTGCATAGACAGAAGAGGTCTCTAAGTCCTGAGGAGCAGTCTGGCAGCACCTCTTCTCGTTCCAGAGAGTATTCCCCACCAACAGCAAGGAAAAAATCAGTCTCTCCAGCTCCACCTAAGTCAACTTCATCTTCCTCTTCTTGGAAGCATTCTTTCTCCCCACGTCACAGGTATAGAATCCTCAAAATTGTGGCAAGAAGCAAGTGAGGGTGGTGGTGACAGAGGAATAGGATATTCTTGAAACATTTTAAAAGGGTGTGATGCATACATATACTCTGACCTTAGTAAGTGGCAGTAGCAGGTTTTTGTGGATTTCAGTAATATGTAAAAACATGCATTGTGTAAACGTTCATTCATTATGTTCGCAATTCTATAATGTGATCGAGCAGTTTAGAATTTAAAGCTGGATTGCATTTCTAGCTAATTAATAGGAGATGGTTCCCGGGTTTGATGGTAGTGCAAGCCAAGTTTTTCCTGGAAGGAGCAATGTTTTCTCCATATGTGGCAATGGTGAATTAAGTTTGGTGTGGAAAAATCTCCCTTTGTTTTCTAAGACCTAGATATTATTTTACTGTATAAAGTTGGAAGAAAAATAATTTAACTTGGAAGTAAATGTACTTTACATTTTTTGAAGCCATAACAATTAACTCTATCTTCAAGTTGCCCTACCAATGAACTTCCCTCTATCATAAAGTCAAAATTGGAGATGTTTGCTGATGACTGCCCCTTGCTGAAGAATTACAAGCCCAAATGCAGCAAGACCCAGATTTATCTAAGTTTGGATGATAAGTGGCTAGTAACATTCTGAACATCATCCCTTGACATTCAAAGACATGGACATTGCTGAACCCCGCACTGTGACCATCCTGGGGGCTACCATTGATTAGAATGTTACTAGACTAGCCGTATAAACACAGTGGCTACAAGAGCAGGTCAGAGACTAGGAATCCTGTGGTTAGTAACTTTTGACTCCCCAAAGCCTGTCCGTCAACTACAAGGTACAAGCCAGGAGTCTGATGGACTATACCACGCTTGCTTGAATGGGTGCAGTTACAAAAACACTCAAGAAGCTTGACACTCAAAAGGGCACAGCAGTCGACTTGATTGGCAACACATTCACAAACATTCACTTCTTCCACCACTTAGTAGCAGCAGTGTCATATATCATCCACATGATACATTTCAGAAATTCACCAAGACTCCTTTGATAGCAACTTGAAAATCACTACCATCTGGGAGGGCAAAGACAGCAGGTACATGGGAACACCAGCCCCTGCAACTTCCTCTCCTAGCCGCTCACCGTCTTGATTTGGAAATATATCACCGTTCCTTCATATTTCTGGAATTCCCACACTAATGGCATTACAGATTGACATATACAACATAGACTGCAGGGGTTCAAGCTGGCAGCTCACCACCACAACCTTGAGGGCAGTAAATGCTGACCAAGCCAGTGCAGTGCAGTCCACAACCTGTGAATTATTTTCTTTTTCCCAAAACTGAAAGGAAAGGGCATTTTGATAAAGTTGCTATCTCCTTGGAAAACTTTCCCCTGGTCCTTTGTGTCACAAAGGCCAACCTGTGAATGGCAGCCTTTCAACGGGGGCGGTCATTGTGTTTCCCTCCTCTCTCACCTCTGTGCAAGACATTGCAGTGTGCCGTGACAGCAAAATGAAGCTTGTGTCCACCTGCTCTTTGATACTATCTGTTGGTTCTTTCTAATAATTAAAGTGAAAATATACTTCTAATATAGCAGTTTTGGGAATGAATAAGTTGCGGCTTTACTGACCATTATTACAGTTTCTGCCATGTTAATGTCTTTTATGCAATCTTTTCTCAACTAGCGTTATTTAAGGAAGCCACAAATATACAGACGCTCCCTTTTGTAGGGTGGTGAGGTCTTTTAGTTTAATGATCTGTTTACTGGGTTTATTGGAAATTTAGGAACAATAAACTGTTATGCATGACTAAGTCCTTCAATTGTCTAATGTTTTGTTGTGGAAATTTCTTTTGTATGGATTGAAAATAAAGAATGACAGAGAATAATTAAATGATTGCCCAGGGAACAAAATTAGAGTAGGCAAAGAAGCTGGCACTGTTATGAAGTTTTGGGGGAACAGATTGGAGGCTCAAGTCCGGGATCTGAGTGGATTTGGATAGATCAAGCCCAGATCTGGTCGAGTCGTGTATGGAATCTGAACAGGTGTACTGATCTGGAGAATGCAAGGTCCCAGCAGGTTTAAACAGACTTGGGGATTAGTGTCCAGCATGTTTAAATAATACTTAAGGGAGAAGTGGGAAATCAGTTTAATTTTGGTTACTTGTGGGCAGCTAAGTTAAAAGTGATGGAAATAGCACTTAACATTGCTAAAGAGGTTCTGGGGGTTGAAGATGCTTCCCAAATTTGCCAAGCAAGTTTAGGAAGACAGAGAAAGGAGACACCTCTGGAATGAGCATACAGACTAGACTTGCATTTAACTAGAGATGAGAAGAAAGCTGAAACTGTAACTGAGTTGGTCAGGCATTTAGGTATACCAGAGAAACAATCAATTGCAGTGGAGTTAGAAAAAATTAGTTTGCATATAAGACAACTGGAGTTGGAGAATGAAAGGAAGGCAAGAGCTTGAATTATGGTTACCAGCAGAGGAAAGAGAAAAGGAAGGGAAAAGAAGATTCACAGCAGAGGAAAAAGAGAAAGAGAGTTTGAACTTCAGAAGTTAGCAATTAGACAGGAAAGTCAACATAATAGGATGGAGATGAAGATAGAAGGTAGAGTTTAGAGAGGAGGATAGTGAGGATGAGCAAACCCATCGTAGCCAAAGACCTGGTAGGGATATATACAGATATGTCAAAACACTACCAAAATTCGATGAAAAAGATGTAGAAGCCTTTTTCATTTCTTTTGAAATTTTGAGTGGCTATTTTGAGTGCCTGAGAATTGATACCAGAAGCATATAGACAACAGTTCAGAAACCTAAAGGATGAACCAGGTCAGACTTGGGTCAGGTTTGAAAGAATTAAACATAATAACTTTAAATGATGGGTGAAAACGTTGAAGATTGAAAAGACATAGGATCTCAGAGAGATTATTCAGCTGGAGAATTTAAAAACTCACTTCCTGAAATGATAAGAACTCACGTTGAGGAACAGGAAGTTCACACAGTGAGAAAGAGCTGCAGAGATGGCAGGCAAATATGTATTCGTGCATAAATCAAAACTTAGCTTCTAACAGCAATTTCATTCTGTGAGGGATAGAAATTGGGGAAAAGGGAGATCATTCATGAAAAACAAAAAGTAGATCACGCTGGGAGCATTTTATCACAGGTGAAAAAAGAGACCCGAGGGCGGAAAGGGGGTGAAAGGCTTCGGGTGTTTTCACGGCAATGGAATGGGACTCAAAGTCACAGTGCTGCTAGTTTAAGAGAGGCATCGGGAAAGATATTTTCACTGCAGTAAGGTGGGACACTTAAACTAGCAGCACTGTGACTTTATGTGTCCCACCTTATTGCAGTGAAAATATCTTTTCCCGATGCCTCTCTTAAACTAGCAGCACTGTGACTTTATGAGAGGCATCGGGAAAAGATATTTTCACTGCAATAATGTGGGACACATAAAGTCACAGTGCTGCTAGTTTGAGAGGCACCGGGAAAAGATATTTTCACTGCAATAAGGTGGGACACATAAAGTCACAGTGCTGCTGATTGAAGAAGGGCACTGGGAAAAAAATGTGGTAAAAGGCTAAACCAGTGACATTAATTGAAGTTGTAAAGGAAATCTCAAAGAACGAGTGCATCAGATTTTTTTCCTGGTAGCATACAAATTACCTGTAGGAGATCATGTAGGGTGAGGAATACTCAGACTAAGATACATAAGCACTTCTGTTGGCCTGGATTATATAAACATGGGTTGAATTTTGCCATACCTGTCATACGTGTCAGAAGGATGGAAAGCCACAGGCAGTAATCAAACCAACACCCTTGCCAATTGCTGCATTTGAAGAACCTTTCACGTGGGTTATAATTGCTAGTATTGGTCTCCTCCCTAAAACTCAAAGTGGGAACTAATATTTGCTAATGAATGGATCTGCCAGGTTTCTGGAGGCATTTTCATGACAGAATGTTAAGGCAAGAAAGGTTGTGAGAAGTTGTTTGCTTTCCTCATCTGTTATAAACTAACCAGATAGATTCAGTCAGACCAAGGGTCCAATTTTACTACCAAATTATTTAAGGAGGCCATGGATAGTTCAGGCATCCAACACTTTAAATTAGGTGCGTACCATCCTGAATCCAAAGCAGCATTGGAATGGTGGCATCAGATCCTCAAGATCATACTGAAGGCTTATTACCAGGATTACCCAAAAGATTGAGATAAAGGTGTCACATTTATATTGTTTGCCATTAGAGTTGCTCCAAATGAATCAACACAGTTTACTCCATTTGAGTTGATATTCAGACATGAAGTAAGATGGCCTTTAAAATCGCAAGGGGGCTTTGAAATTATTTAAGGAAAAGTTGATAGGCCTGAAGTCAGGGGTCTCACAATTGGATTATATATCTGAGGCAAGAGAATGATTAAACAGTGTAGGTAAATTAGTTAGACAACGTCTGAAGGTGACACAGCTTCTAATGAAGGAAGCAACAGATACGAAATCTAAAATGTGTATGTTTGCCCATAGGGATAAAGTATAGGTGCTGTTACTGGTGGTAGGAGATCACTTTGAAGTAAGGTTTAGTGGTCATTGTCAGATTGAGAAGAAGTTGAGTCTGGTGAATTATCTGGTAAAGATGCCAGATGGAAAAAACTTTATTGGGTATATACTACGAGTATGTTGAAACCTTGCTATGACAGGGAACTGGAAGAACAGGCAGTAGTTACTGCTCCTCAGTATGAGGAATTAAAACCAAATGATTTGGATTTGATTGCCTCAGAATAAGTTAAATAATGAAGAAGTCCTTGGAGAATGGGATAGGATAGTGAGCTGTAAGTCTCAGGAACAGAGAACTAAATTGAAAGTCTTATTGCAGCAATATGAGGACATATGTAGGAATAGAATGGGCAGGACTAATGCTATAGTGTATGAGGTTGAAGTAGGGAATGCTGTTCCGATAAATTAACACCCCTATAGGCTTAATCCTCTCAAAACAGCACAGGTTCAGAAGGATCTGGAAGTGATGCTCCAAGAAGACATCATTGAGCTGAGTCAAAGTGAGTAGAGTCCACCAGTCGTGTTAGTTCCTAAACCCGATGGTACTCACTGAGTCTGCGTGGATTATCTGAAGGTCAACTCTGTAACTAAATCAGATTGAAGCCCAATTTCAAGGCTGGGGGACTGTGTTGAAAAAGTTGGGCAAGCCACTTAGGTCACAAAATTGGACTTACTGAGCAGTTACTGACAAGTGCATTTATTGGAGTGACCAAAAGAGGTTTCTGCATTTATAACCCCAAATGGGCTATATCGGTTTGAAGCAATGACCTTTGGAATGAAAAAAGCACCAGCCACATCTCAAAAGACTTATTAGCAGAGTTGTGGCAAGACTTACTAATTGTGCTGTCTAAATAGATGATTTGGTGATCTTTAGCCGTTCATGGAAAGCTCTTTGAAAACCTATGAGAGGCAAAACTGGTTACAAATTTAGCATAAACTAAATTCATGAAGGCAGAAGTGACGTTCTTGGGATACAACAAGGGACATGGAAGGACAACCCCAAAGAACGTGAAGACCAAGGCCATCCACAAATTTCCAGGACATTTTTCGAAGAAAAACGTGCTTTGATTTTTGGGAATGAGCAGACTCTACCGGACGTTTGGACTAAACTTTTGTAGCATGGTGGTACCGCTGACGGATTTGCTAAAGAAGAGCATAAAATTTTGGTGGACCAAACAATGCCATGTAGAGCTTGGAGCTGTGTTGGAGGATGAGAGAGGAATTGAAAGACCAATTGGTTATTTTTGAAAGAAACTCAACATCCACCAGAGAGAATACTCCTCCATTGAAAGAGTTAATGAGTTTGGTACTGGCCTTACAACATTTTATTGTTTATGTTACAAACAATGTTTTGGAGACAGTTGTGTATACAGACCACAGCCCCCTCACCTTTTTGGAAAGATCTAAAGACAAAAATATGAGACTGTTTCATTAGAGCCATATGTTACAAACTTTTAATTTACAGGTTGTACATGTTGCGGGTCATAAAAATTGCTATTACAGATACATTATAGTAGGTTTAAAAGAAAATTTGTAAATAAGATTGGATCATACTGGTTCAATGTTATATATATGCAGAGTTCCTATGAAATGTCATAGAGTCATAGAGTTTACAGATTACTGACCTATGTATCTCGTGATCATGGTGTTAAGATTTAAAGAAATGAAGCCATCTTTTAATAATGATGGTTCAGTTTTTTTTCTTAAGGTGGGAGGTGGTACAAAGTTGTGTAGAGTAATTGTGAATTGGAAGGCAGGAAGCTAGTATTTATTTAGAAAAATGTTAAGGGAAACCAGTATGTGGTCCCTATAAAAGATAAAGTGCTTTTCTAAACTTAGAGATTTATACAGAAAACGGGTCTGTAAGCGGCTGCAGATTGCAGACAGTTCTAAAAATTGAAACACGTATCAGTTGGCTGTGTGTTTGAAAATCTTAGGCTTATTCTCATGTTTTGGCAACTAGCTTGAATCAGCCAATTAATTTAAACCAAGCACTCAGAAACTGAAAACCAATTGAATTTAAATCTGATGGTGTTGACAATCAGGGACCATTCCTGGTGTAAGAAATGGATAGGTGATCAAGGATATAAAAAGAGACTATTTGGAAAATTGGTAGAGAGTCTACTGCCATCTTAAGGGGTGAGAGCAAACCCACCATCTGAGGAATAAAAACCTAGCTGTCTCACAAAATCACTAAGCTGCCTAAAAAAAGCACCATAAAAGGTACCACGGCACCTCTCGCTTGGAGTCCTCACAGAAGAAATTACAGAAAAAACATTCCTGAGAGGAATCAGGATCAGCAGAAGAAAGGCTGCAGAGACAGCAGAGCAGACTGAGCACTCCAGAAGACACATTCTGTGTGAACTTTAAGAGACTAAGTTTTAATTTGTTGTTGTCTTATTACTTGGATTTATATATGTGGCACCTATGTTTATTGGAACAGCATACCAGTAGAATTTAGTTCATTTAGGGAATAGTTAGTAGTTAGGAGGGAATTGTTTGGTTTGTTAGTTATTGTATTAATTTGTTCACTGTTAAGGTTAAATAAATAAATTGTTACTTGTTGTTTATAAAGTGAGTATCAGAGATTCATTTCATTCAACTCTTTTAACAGATTACAAGGGGTAAAACGAGATTCTTGCGGTGTTTCGGGTTTAATTATTAGAAGGGAATTTGTACTTCCGCCATAACAGATTGGGATTGGTGTTTCAGTTTAATTATCAGAGGGCTTCAACCTTTAACCTCCCCTTTGTAACAGCAAGAATTGCAAAAATGGATAACAAGAGTTTCTACAGATGTTTAGAAAGGAAAGAAGTCAGAGAAATAAAGTCCTCTGGAGCAATGGTGTTCAACTGGTGTGCTACGGCACACTGGCATGCTGTAACAAGGTGAGAAATGCGTGTAAAATGTTTGAGAAACTGTGCCATTTTATTCTGTGACGGCTGGCACCCTATTATTGAAGTGAGGGGAGATAGCTCCCGGCGTCCAATTGACTCATGGCCCTGTCACTCAGTGTGCAGGGCCCGTGAGTCTGCCACTGTGACCTTTGGCTGGGCTGAGCCAGACTGATCACATTCCACTGTTCCTGCGGGTCATCAGGGCTGTGTCAAATTGGAGCTGAGAACATGGTGAGTGCAGGAGCTGCAGCACTCGACGTTTGTCTTGTTGCACTTTGTTGGAGCTGAGTTCAGGCCAGAAGTGTTTGAACAGCATCATCCAAATCCTGTGTGGTTTGTGGCAGGCAGACAGCATCCATCACTGGTGGCTGGGGCTCGTCTCCATGACTGGGCCACATGGGCAACCTGAGCAAGCATGTGCATGTTGAGAAAGGCAGCTGGATGGCAGCTGAATGGATGGCAGAGGGCTTGCCCAGTCACACGGTGTCTCCATTCTGCCAATGGCATAGTAAATGTGATATTTTTGAGCAGCTACTGTAGCTGGAAAAAATGTGAATGTGTCACGGAATTGTTTGTCTCTTTGAAGTGTACCTTGATATTGTAAAGGTTGGGAATCACGACTCTAGAGAATAAAAATGGGGAGTCAGCAGCAGAGTGTAAAGAAATGGTGGATGAAATAAGCAAATATTTTACGTTTGCTTTTATGATGGAAGATACAGAAATTATTCCAGTAAGTGCTGTAAATCAGAAGGTTGAAACTAGAGAAGTAGGACTGAGCAATTTGACGGAGCTTTGAGCCAACAGGGTCCCTGGGTCCTGACACAATATTCACCCAAGAAGCCTAAAAGAAGGAGGCTTATGAGGTAGTGATGCATCGGTGTTAATTTTATAAAATTCGCTACATTCTTGAAAGATTGTCAGACTGAAATAACAAATTTAGCACCTCTTTTTAAAGGAGAAAAGGAGGAAGAAAGCAGGAAATAGGCGAACTACCTTGAGGTCTGTCATGGGGAAGGTGTCATTAAGTAGGTAATGGCTAGACACGTGGAGAAACTCGAGTCAGCTTATTATTTTGCAAAAGAAAAACCATATTTAATCAATTTATTGGCATTTATCACAGGATTAATATGTGGGAGCCTGTGGGAACACTGTAAAGTTTCACATAAATGATTATTGCACAAAGCAGATGTTCATGGTGTAGGGGTTAATGTATCAACATGAATGGTAGATCAACTGGCATAAAATAGTACGCATGAATGGGTCTTTTTCTGATTGAATGGTTGTAATGCGTGGCATACCGCAGGGGTTTAATATAAGTCACAGCATTTTATAACTTATATCAGTAATTTAGATATGGAGTAGCTGAAAATTTTAAAGATGGGTTTGAAAGTATGTTGTGAAGGTTGAGTTAGACAGGCGTTTTTCCATTAGACTTTAAAAATATGGATGTGACTTGATTATAGTTTATAAAGTCCTGAATAGTCTTGAAAAGGTGGGCATGGAAAGAAAGTTTCCTCTCATGGGTGAGTCCAGAACTAGGAAGTACTGATTAAAAATTATGTGTGAAGGTAATTTTTTTTCCACTTTGGGAACTGTGTAACTTAGGACCACCTCTGTCAGAACGTAGTGGAGATGGCATTATTGAATATATTTAAGGTGGAGCTAGGTTGATTCTTATTAGGCCAGGGAATCGAAGCTTATCTAGGGTAGATGGGAATGCGGAAATTGAAATATAAACTGATCAGGCATGATCTTATTGAATAGTAGAGCACGTTGAGGTGCTGAAAGGCCTATTTTTCCTGATATGGTTGTTTGAATAATGGTTCATTTAGCAGTAATTTTTTAGTTTGGGAGAATATTCCTGAATTTGATGTAATAAGTATTTGAGTAATTTGTTAGGAATTTTGAATGTTGGGATGCAACATTGTTAACTTTGCCTAATGGTGCTGATTTCATTCAATAAGATACCTTCTGTGATTCTTATTTTCCCCATTTGGTTTCTGTTTGCTGTGAGTGATTAAGAAATGCTGATACTGAAACCCTTCAAATTGTTTTAAAATTTACTGAGATGAAAATACAGATTTCAAATTATTTCTATATATTTGAGGAAATTTTACTCAGTAGAGAGCAATTAGGTCTAACGTCAGATGAAGTTCTTTGTTTCGGTATGTGGATTAGAAAACTAGTGACCACTTTGAAGGAGGGTCAACGTGTTTTATTGTTCATGTTCATCTGGTTTTTCAGGTGATAGTAACCAACTTGTAGCTAGATAACTGTCAGGCAGTATCATTTCAAATGAAGTACATTTTTTGATCATTTATTGGCAAAGATAATCTAATTGTAGTTCTGCTGATTGTTCAGAAGTTTTCAACTGGTCACCTAGCCTATGTAAGATGAAGACTGAATAGATTGTGTGTGGGTTAGAACATTCCTCAGCAGATGAGTTCTTTGTGTCAGTTTTTTTTTTGGTCTATTCAAAATGTTCAACTGCTTGACAGAATAATGTTGTGGGGATCACCTGGGTAAGAGTGATCAGTGTAGTAGAGGTTTAGACTAGTGGTTCAGAAAAACAAGGAACAACCAAAAGGAGACTGTCTAAATTGGATGAGGGCAAGTTGGAATGGGTGACAATGGATCTAGCCAGGATGCATTGAAATCAAAGGCTGACAGGAAAAGCTGAAATTAAACAATGGGTGCTCTTTGAGAGGATGATGCTTTCGATACAGGCAAGGTACATTCCAACAAGGGCAAAAGGTGGCAGACTGAAGCCAGAACTCTCTTGATAATGAGGACCTTGAAAATAACCGGGAGAAAGAAGGAGATGTATGGTTAAGCATGCAGCACAAAACTGGCATATGCAGAATCTATTATCAAAGAAGAGGCTGACAAAATGTTGGTGGTAGCAGAGATAAGAGTGGGTGGGGTGAAAGTTGGAATGTAGGAGGTCCTGAAAAGACTGGCTATGCTAAGTGTTGATAATACACTTGGTCTGGAAGTCCAGCAAAGGGAAGTGGTGGTGTAGATAATGGGACACTTGCTGCAACCTTGGAATCTTTCATAGGTGAGCAGAAAGTGTCAGGGAATTCAGGGCACACATGTAAGGAAGGGTGTGAGGACAGCCCTAGTAACTATGCAGCAGTTGGTTTAATATAACACGTGAGTAAAGTTACAGACACTATAATTGTGGGGGAAAAGATCAGCAGGCAACTGGAAAATTTTGTGTCAATTAAGAATTGTCAGCAAGGATTTATGAAAGACAGATTATGCTGGACTAATTTCTTGATGACGTAACAGAGTAGGTGGATGAAGAGAATGCAGTGAATGTTTGCATGGATGGTAACAGAGCCATTTGAAAAAGTACCACATAAGAGGCTGGTTAACAAAACTGAGGCTCATGGGATAGGAGGGTCATTATCATTTTTAAAAAAGTTTAGCTTGAAGATAGAAGAAGTGAGTTGTATCAAATGCTTGTCTTTCAGACTGGATGCTAATGGAGTTCCCAAGGGTCAGTACTAGAACCATTGTTTATTCAATTAATAGATAACTCAGATATTGGAATTTCAAATTTTACTGATGGTATCCAAATTGGACAAGTGGTAAACAGCGAGAATGATACATATGATATGAGTAGGTGGGCTAGCAGAATGAACAAATGCACTCAAGTGAAACTTGCAAGAGAGAAAGGTGAGGTGTTTTTTGGAGGTATACAGACGTAATATAGATTTGATGGCACAGTACAGAGGAAATAGGTCTAGGGGTGCATGTTTTTAATCTGTGGAGGTGGCCAGACACACTGAAATAGTGCTTAAAAAGGCATATAGAATATTGGGCTTCATAAATAGAAACATTGACTACAAAAGCAGGGAAATTATCCTGAACAAAGCTTTGATGAGGCCACAAATGGAGAATTGCTTCTAGTTCTGATCATCGCAGTTCAGAAAAAATATGAGGATCCTTGAGAGGGTAGAGGTGAGATTTACCAGAATAGTTCCAAGAATGGAGGATTGTAGCGACAAGCTTATTTTGGAGAAAATGGTGTTTCCTCCTTGGAACAAAGGAGATTAGGAATAGATTTGATAGATCTGTACAAGATTATGACCGGTTTAGTAAGGTAGGCAAAGAAAAATTCTTCATATTAGCTGATGGTACAAAGACCAGGAGACAGTATTATACGGTTTTGGGCAGAAAATTACAGGGGTTTGTGTGAGGAAGCAGTTTTTATTTTAAGTATTGAGTGAGTGAAAATTACTGCCGAAAAGGGTGGTGGAAGCAGAGACACTCAATGATTTGAGTAGAAAATAGCACGGCTAATTCAAGAAAATAAACTTGCAGAAGTTGGGTAATGGGACTGACTGGATTTTTCTGTAGAGAAGTGACTTGGACTAGAAAGGCCAAATGGCCTCTTTCCATGCCATAAATGACAGTATAACATTATAAAAATGAAACAGTTGAGCACATTATGAAAGGAAATGCTAAATGGCTTGCATAGCCAGCGTGGAGTATTGCTAGCAGTCACCATTGGCCTATCTTTCCTCATCATTAATGAAGCTTTCCATTGTGTCCGAAACCCCTCAATAATTTTCCTGTGACAATACACCTTAACCCAGAATGAGAAAAGTTAGTGTCAGCTATGAAGCTGGTGAATCGCTGGATTCATTTTTCTTTTTTTTTCATCAACGCCATGGACATAAACAAGCTTGAAAGAGCTTGTAATGGGAAAAGCTATTATCAGGAGAGGGATCTGTTTAAATGGAATTTTGGTTTTAAGATTTCACGGTAAACCTAATTAGTAAATGTGAACACGAATATGAATTTAGAAACTATAAATTGTGTTTATTCTGATCTTTCCAGGAGCACCGTTATATTTAAAGGCATTTTTAAAACTACTTTAAGGATTTGAGTTAACTTTCAGAATGTTGCCCTTTAGCAGATCGCCATCTTCCCAGAGACAACATCAAACGCCCACAGTATCTAGGCAGCACTCCCCATCCTCACGGTCAGCTTCACCTGGAACAAGACAGTCAACGTCACCACATCACAAGAGATCCACTTCACCGAGTTACCATCGTGCTGCAACTCCTTCTCGAAGGCGTTCTCCATCACCCTATGCTCCACGCTCCTCATCTCCACAAAGAAAACAGAGCCCAGTCAGGCACAGATCCTCTGGCCAAGAAAAGGGCAAACATGAACAGGAAACCTCGCCATTACAAGAGCGACGTCGTGAAAAAAGGGAAGGTAAAAACAAATGGATTATGGGAAAAATTAAGCTGAGTTTAAGTGCATCTTGTATTTTTAACAAGTAGTTACAATTGATTGTATCAGATATAATGTATTTGAATGCCCAGTGATTGTTGATACCCATTGACTTCATTTTTACACATTGGTACAATGCTTCTTACTGTATTGAGGAAGACAGTCATTCATTTCTGCAATTTCCCACATAATCAGCTCTATTCTTCTCTATGTAATAGGAGTAAGCAGAGAGATAAAAATGATCTCTTGAGTAAGAAATTTCTTCTCTTGGAAAGTCATGAATCTTTGAAATTCTTTTTTTTCCAGAGTGGTGGAGCTGGCTAAATAGGGTATACTCAGGATTGCAAAAAAAAAACATTTAGTCAAAGCTTCTTGTCTTGATCTCATCGAGACAATTCTCAAGAAGTACCAAAGTAGAGTGGGAAGAAAAGCTCATTATATTGTATGAGAGGAGAGAGTCATTTAGTAAGCGGCCATTGATTGGCAGAGGTGTTAACATGGAGAATGTACCGGTTACTGGACAGTTAAATGTCCAGCATTGTTTAAATTTTAAACCAGGCAGATTGTCTGATTGGGCAAGGCATTGCCTTAAGAAATGAAACCTGAGAGTGGCTGTCACCTATTTTGTTGAGTGGAAACCTGCGCACTGTATGTACATGCTTTTTTTCTGTTGTGAAGAACAGGATTGTGGGAATTCATATATGCAGCCTCTAGTGCAAGTAATTGGTCCCCAACGGACAATCCAAGTTAGTTGTCAATGTAATTCTTCTAATATTCGGGAATATATAGCAAATGTGGTCTGACTGCAGAATCATATCAAAAGTTGAACGCAGTGTTGTTTTGCAAAATTGCTTTTTACAAACAGCTGAAAAGATATGCTTGTTTGGTACAATCTGCTCCTCCTCAGGGTTTGCTTGTACTTAGCACTGCATTGACACTGAGATTCAAATACCATGTGACTCGTTTGTGTGATAGGTAGAATGTTTTCTTGGCTTAATGGCAGCATCCTATTAGGAGTAAACTGCTATTGTATCATAGCATCATGAGGCAACAAGCTTGATCTATCGTTCAAACTTTGAGATATCTTACCCTTCCAGGCTAATTCAAATGAGACTGGACATTTTTCAGGACGAAATGGCATGGCCACAGTCCTACATGGAACTGTACGAATCCCATTGTGTGTATGATCAGTGTGCTAGTTAGACGTGGAGAATTCTGGCTAATTTCTCAACTTGGGAATCAAGGAAAAGGAACTCATTTGATGGTTCCATTTCAGAGGTGAATTTGAATGAAGGATAGAGCCCGTTTGGACATGTAAGGAAATTCTTAGCTGGGGATTTGACGACAGTGAATGTGCCATCTACATATAGGAAATATGCAAGGGGTAAAGTGTACAGGTATCATTCCATTGAAAACATATTTCTGTTGGAAAATGTTTGTGAGAGCTTGGCCCAGCAGGAATCCTTCTGTTTGGGCATATAACTTGTTAAGACTGAAATCAACTGTACGATTTGCTGATTTCATAAGTTCAACGATATCTGATCCACACAATGCTGGCAAATAAGTCTAGATCGCTATTGTTTCTTGGGTAGCTGTACAGGCATGAATGTGACAAAGTGCTTGAAGTAGTCACTCCTAACAAGTGTGACTAATCAGCAAAATGCAGGCCATTCTTATTGAAGAGTCAAAGTTCTTATTCATTAGACTTCACCCACCACATAGCTAACCAGCCTTACTCAAAATCAAACCAAAAACACTTGCTGGACTTGTGTAATATTGGTGGGTTTCTAAATTAAATGTATAGCAGGATTTGCCCTCATAGCTCGCTGAGTAGCTATAAATCTGCTTTAATGCTGATGAGTGCAACACAAAAAGCTTTGTTTTTGTGTCTCCTTGTAGTAATATTTAGGTTGTATTCTAGCAAGTAATTATTTATAAGCTTTGGACCAGATTTAATAGCTGGTGGACGAGATCACTATAACTGGACAACCAGTGGCAACCACACCAAGGTTGTTCCTGGGTGCCCTGACACAGTTAAAATATTTCAGGCTATCGAGTTAGCATTTGGATTCCTGGATCTGGCAGGGTAGGTGTTCCACCTGCAAGACCTGCCGGTCAGTCAGCTCAGGGCACCATCCTAATGGAGCTAAAAGCTGAAAGTCTCCCAAACCTGATGCGTTGCATTGTAAATACTACAGATTTAAGGGAATTATCTACAGAGATAGTAAATGCTCTGGTAATAATTTTCCAAGGATCCTTAAATTCTGGTAACATCCCAGAGGATTAAATGCCAATGTTACACCCTTATTGACAAAAGGAAGGTAACTATAAGCCAGTTAGCTTAATAACTGTCATTGAGAAAATGTTAGAATCTGCTTTATAGTGTGTATTGTAGAATATTTAGAAAAGCATCATGAAATCGAGCATTGTCAGCACATCTTCATGAAGGGGAAGTGATACTTCGCGATTTTATTTGAGTTCTTTGAAGAGGTAACAAACAAAATACATGAAAGAAAGTCAATAGATATAATATATTTGGATTTTCAAAAGGCATTTGGTAAGGTGCCACACACAAGGCTACTTAATAAGAGCCACTGGTGTTGGGAGTGCAGTATTAGCATGGATAGAGGATTGGTTAATTAATAGAAAACAAAAAATTGGGAATGAAGGGGGCATTTTCAGGATGGCAATCAGTAACAAATGGCCTGCCACATCGATCAATGCACAATTATTTGCACAATGTATGTTAATGACTTGGATGAAGGAAATGAAGTGCTATAGCCAAGTTTGCGGATGGCACAAAAACAGGTAGAAAGTCAAGTAATGAGGGTGGCACAGAGTCTACAGAGGGTTAGAGATGGATTGAGTGAGTGGACAAAAACTTTTCAGATGGAATATGATGTGGGAAACTGAGGTAAGAATAGAAGAACTATTATTTAAATGGGGAACGTGTGTAAGAATCTACAGCACAGAGGGATTTGCAAGTGTAAATTACATAAAGTTAGTGTGCAAGTAATAGGAGGTATTCATGAAGGCAAATGCAAAGGGAGAGGACAATGGAAATATTGAAGTTTTGCTAAAACTATACCAGGCACTGGTAAGACCACACTTTGTGTAGCCTCTCAAGTGGGATGTATAAGATGCTGAGGCACTAGTTCAAAGTAGAACGGGGAAGCATCTCTGGTTTTCTGATTAATCAGCATCATAGAAGCAGATTGTCTGGTCATTTTTGTGTCGTTATTTATAGGAGCTTCATGTGTGTAAACTGGTTGCCCCAAATTTTGCATTAAATGGTGACTTCACTACGAGTACTTCATTGGCTGCAAAGCATTTGGGGACTTCCCGAGGTATTAAAAACTACTATGGAAAGTCTTTTCTATCTTTAGCTTAAAGGGAGGTGCTAATGGCAAACTGATTAAGCAGACCTATTCTCTTCCAGGAGTATGCTGTAAACTTGCTTACACAAACTTCATGTTCAATTGTTCTATTAATTGTGGGCTGTATGTGGAGAATGAATTATGCTTCATAACTTTTTGCAATATTCTACTTTAAAATATGGTCAACAGATTTTATCATTTTTAAAATTGTGAAGTTTTATCTTACCTTAAATTCATAAATTACTGTTACAAAAAGTTGTTAGCTCTATTGTTTCCACTTCATTGAATTCTTTGTTCCGCCATCTCTAGAATCTAAATAGTGTAGTGATTAATTGTATTGAATTGCTGAAAAATGATTATCGCTTAAAAACCATTAAGACTTTATCTGTAAAGAATTCAGGCAACATTCAGACTTCGATAGTTCAAGACTCAGCACCTGTAATGCTTGTAATGGTTTTTGCGCAGAGAACATACTTTGTCTCACTTAACTGATAAAACTAATTTTATTCTAAAAACTAATTACACTCTTTCTTTTTAGAAAGCAGAGGAAAACGGGAAAGAGAAAAGGAGAACAAAGATGGTCGTGACCAGCGGGATTATGAACATGATCAGACTACTCTTCAAGAAAGGGATGAGCGAATGCACAGGGATGGCCGCGATACTCGAAACAGTCGCGATCGCAAAGAAGTGAAAGACAACAGTGAACGCAGAGATTACAGAGAATCACACGAGACTCGTGATACACGAGACCTCCGGGATTACAGAGACAGCAAAGACTCTCGAGATCTGAGAGAGCAACGTTCTGGACGAGATGCTCATGACTATAGAGAAAGCAGAGACTCCCATCGGAAAGATGAACAGTGTCATGACGACCGTGAGTACGGTCGAAGTCATAGCAAAGATGAAAATTCCCGGATTGACACCAGGAGTGAAAGTAGAAATGACTCCAGGAGCGAGGGAAGGATTGACTCCAGGAGCGACGGAAGGACTGACTCCAGGAGCGACGGACGGATTGACTCCAGGAGCGACGGACGGATTGACTCCAGGAGCGAGGGCAGGATTGACACCAGGAGCGAGGGCAGGATTGACTCCAGGAGCGAGGGCAGGAATGACTCCAGGAGCGAGGGCAGGAATGACTCCAGGAGCGAGGGCAGGAATGACTCCAGGAGCGAGGGCAGGATTGACTCCAGGAGCGAGGGCAGGATTGACTCCAGGAGCGAGGGCAGGATTGACTCCAGGAGCGAGGGCAGGATTGACTCCAGGAGCGAGGGCAGGAATGACTCCAGGAGCGAGGGCAGGAATGACTCCAGGAGCGATGGCAGGAATGACTCCAGGAGCGAGGGCAGGAATGACTCCAGGAGCGAGGGCAGGATAGACTCCAGGAGCGAGGGCAGGATAGACTCCAGGAGCGAGGGCAGGATAGACTCCAGGAGCGAGAGCAGGATTGACTCCAGGAGCGAGAGCAGGATTGACACCAGGAGCGAGAGCAGGATTGACACCAGGAGCGAGAGCAGGATTGACACCAGGAGCGAGAGCAGGATTGACACCAGGAGCGAAAGTAGAAATGACTCCAGGAATGAGGGCAGGATCGACTCCCGGAGCGAGGGCAGGCTGGACTCCCGGAGTAGCAGCAGGCTGGACTCCCGGAGCGACGGTCGGGGTGACTCGAGGAGCGAGGGCAGGATTGACTCCCGGAGTGGCAGCAGACTAGACTCACGGAGCGAGGGCCGGGGTGACTCCAGATGCGAGGGCCGGGGTGACTCCCGGAGTGAAAGCAGGCTGGAATCCAGGACTGAGGGTAGGGGTGACTCCCGGAGTGAAAGCAGGCTGGAATCCAGGACTGAGGGTAGGGGTGACTCCCGGAGCGAAAGCAGGCTGGAATCCAGGACTGAGGTCAGGGGTGACTCCCGGAGCGAAAGCAGGCTGGAATCCAGGACTGAGGGCAGGGGTGACTCCCGGAGCGAAAGCAGACTGGACTCCAGGACTGAGGGTAGGGGTGACTCACGGAGCGAAAGCAGGCTGGACTTGCGGAGCGAGGGCAGGGGTGACTCCAGGAGCGAGGGCAGGGGTGATTCCAGGGGAGAGTGCAGGAATGATTCCAGGAGCGAGGGGAGGGGTGACTCCAGGAACGAGAGCAGGAATGATGCCAGGAGTGATGTTAGGTGTGAGAGCCGGATTGAGAGCAGGATTGATGCCAGGACTGACATGAGGAGTGAAAGCAGGAGTGATGCCAGGACTGACATGAGGAGTGAAAGCAGGATTGATGCCAGGACTGATGTCAAGAGTGAGAGCCGGAATGATGTCAGAAACGATGCTAGAAGTGACTCCAGAAATGAAAGGACAGCCAGGGGGAGAGGAAGAGGATCAGACTTAATGGAAAAGGGTGAGATTTATATATTTTATTATAATTTTGTTGAATTCCAATTCCATTGTTCAAGGTTTGCTCCCACCTGCACAAAATCTTTATGGGAAGCATCCAGAATTTTTTCTGAAACAGCTTTGCTTGCATAATGAAACCCAAAATAAATAGTAGACACAAGAGTTTAGTTGGGAATGTTCTGTGGTTGCAATAGTGAAATCTCAAATGCAATCTACAATTCTCTCAGCAATGTTGATTAGCATAAAAAATGATTTCTCATATATGACTTTCAGAAGATGGCTTAATTTAAGCTAGAGGTCTGTAAGCAACTTTAAATTTACAAGTCATCCACACTGATGAGTTACATTTGTCATATTCATGCAAGTTTGTACATGTGCAATTGTGGAACTGAAATTTGCCAAAAGGAGTGAATATCTCTATGTAAAAGACTATTGGGAGTAAGATACCATGCATTGGAACTGAGAATAGGAGACTACAATTTGGGTGACTTAATCTAATAATTCTGAGTAGCAATATTTCCTTGAGCAGTGGGCATCTTAAATTAAGGGAGCTGTCCCCTTGGCAAGCTCATCAATGACTTTACAAAATCCTGAGCAGCTGGCTTACAAATTAGAATACGGTGTCAGACCTACATGTTGTGTTCTTGCTCTGAATCAGATTGCCTGATCTTAATAAAAGAAAGTGAAAGGTGTCATCAATCTGAGCAGGAAGGTATTTCCAATTCACAAAACCTAAAAATCGCTTCAGGTATTAAGGTTCCAAAACCAGTCTCGACATTTCAGTGCAGTGACAAAAGGCTAAGATCCCTTAACCACCACTAACATCAAAGCTATTGTCCCAATTATTCCAGTCAGTAGATAGTCATTGGAGCAGTACAGACCTCAGTTTTGCTTTGGAGCCCAGCAGAATCCAGATGCAGCTGACTCTGTGGGAATTTCCTGGGAAATTGAAGATTCTAATGGTCAACTGGCCTCCAAGAAATCCCTTTCATGTAGGGAAAGTGCTGATTCTATTAGTAGCTAAGGAAAAGTTGGGTAATTAGAGGCCTATCAGGCTGACACCTCCTTCCGCCACTCTGGGATACTTGGGTGATCAACCCTGTCTCCCCAACCAGACCTCCCAAACATTCATGATTCCACACCCCTCACCCCCAGCCCAGGACCTGACATAACCACTGGCTTGAGCTCCTGGGGCACAAGACCGTCTTGCCCAGCCCTAACACCTGCCTTGGCTGCTGCTCGTCATGCCAATTGCTCTCCCTCTCCCTCTCGCTCTTGCCCCTCACCCACTTCCCTAAAGGCCACCTTTCCTCATCATGCCCCTTGCCTGCAGATAACCCTAAGCACGCTACAACTTTTCCTGGCAACCTAACTCCTTAACTAACTGACTCCTGAACCCCACATTTACCCGCAGGCACTTATCCTTTCACAGCAGCTGTTAAAGCGTCTGGCTGTGCTTCTAGAACAGGACGCACTGCCACACAAGAGGGCATAATTTGATTTCCCCTGACTGTTCTACATTACGAGAGATTTGTGTTTATTTCAGCTAAGCTTAGCATTTCTGAAGGAGCTGGGTTTGGATTTCTTGAATAAAAATGCAGAGCTCAGTCCAAATGGAAGGAAATCTAAGCAAGTGATCATCTGACTGATTACCACTCCTTGGAATATCCAGTCCATGTCATTTTATGCCAGTCCTATTTATGTTCAAATTATTTCCAAACCAGTTAATTGTCCCTGAGCCATTTATAACATCCTGAGAATGTTCAACGTGCTATATGGAAGCAAGTTTCTTTTTTGTAGTTTCTCTTGTTGACAGAACTGCAGACCTTTCCTGAACTAGAAGATTGTTCATTTTTTTATCTTTAAGCAATCCATTATTAATTGGTCAGCCAGCAGAATTTTTTCCTCTGATATTTTTATCAAATTAGTGCTGCACCAGGAAAAGTTAAAATTCCTTTTGTTTGTGTTACAAAATAAAGAAGTCTCCTTCACATTGTCTTTTTGTAATTTTAGTCGAACTGACACATAAATTCCCTTCAAGTTTCACATCCTTTCTTTTAAACTCTTGTGTTGCTGCCCATGTGTCCTGTAGTTTGTCACATTGATCGAGTGAAGCAAAATAACTAATAATTTCTGTTTGTCACACCACACAGCTTTTGCTGTAGCTAAAATTGCTGTTTGGGAGCCAACAATGTTTTACCTACAGCAAGGGATCTGAGCTAAAAGTAACGCTCAACACTGATTTTCACTGCTTTAGGAAAATGCAACCATTTTGTATTTGGCCTTAAATTCCAAAAGTCGTCATCATTGAAAGGAGTCTGTAGAAAACATCCTCATGCTTTTTCATGCTAGGCACAATTAGACTATATTATGAACAGGGTCTGCATGTTTCTGGTGAAGCGCTCATTTTGCAATGCAAAATAAACAAATCTCTGATCTCTCCAGGGGGCCGTGGAACTAGAGGCACTCAATTTGACACACACAGCACAAGCAGCAGTTACCATGAAAACTGGGATACAAGAACTGGATACACAGAAAGAGATCGATATGATCGAGACCAAAGCAGGGATGCTTCCTTTGATAGGCGTGGTCATACAGAAAGGGATAGGCGTGAAAATAGAGATCGCGAAAGAGGTATGGGCAGCAATGGATGATGACAGTGGTAAATTGAAGCCAAATCAGCCTTCCTCGTAACCTGAGCTCAGATCTATAAATATTTCCTTTGAAAGTTCTCAATACATTACAATTTGAATAAGGAAAGTTTTTTCATTGTTGTAAGTATATTTGAAATGTTGTCCTTCCTTACTGATCTTAGTGGCATTTCAGGAGGGCTGAATGAGGATATGGGTGATAGAGATGGAAGTAAACAGGCTATGTGATGCAGAATGGACAGCTCAGCTGATGGTTGGGTCGTACATAGAAGCTGTGTACAATCTGATTCAGACTGATACAGTAGCCAAAGAAAGGAGAAGTATCAGAGGTTAGGAACTGTTTTTGATAGGGCCAGAGGCAATAGCTTCATTCTTCCCAATCAGAGCACATTTCTGTTCATCCATTCCTGAATGTTGAACATGCCAATTCAAATTGGAGGCGTGGAAGGATTGATGAGGTAAAGCTAGGTGTTGTCAGCATATGTGTGGAGCCGCAAATAATGTTTAGATGATTTTGAGCATTTAAAGAATTTCCCTAAAGTTGAGGGCTTACAGTACCTTGGTTGGTCCAGAAAGTAATATTTTTATAGTCTGATCTAGCTGCTCCTGGATCCATACAAATAAATTGGAGCTTTTTCAGGTTTTTCTCATAGGCAGTTTCTGTAATAATGGTTAGGCGAATGCTTGGGTGAAAATGCTTTGAAAATGCCCATCTGTCTCTATCTCATTCTTTCCTTATTCACGCAATACGAAATTACAGGCTTGAAAAATTGATACTGAACATCAGTTAAGATCATGATGCTAGAACAATGTCATGAGAGTAGAGATTACTGACTATACCATCCAAAGTTAGCAGCAGTACATCACTCATAGAACCTGCTCTGAGGAAGAGTCACTGGCCCCAAAAAGTTAACTCTGCTTTCTCTCCACAGACGCTGCCATACCTGCTGAGTTTTTCCAGCAACTTCTGGTTTTATTTGTAATTAATGAATTACCTCCTTATTCCTATCACAAAATAAATAAAAGACTTCCATTGAAAATTGCCAAATTTAATTGCATATGATCTTTACGATGACTTTGATTTAACACTTTTAGGTTCTTCAAAAATGGTTGCAAAATTTCACACTAGTAACTTTCAAAAGGGAGTTAAATATATGCTTGAAAAGGAACTCCTTGGAGGAACTACTCTGTAATAAAGAGCAACACAACAGAACTTGTCGGGAGAGATGTTTCAAGAGCCTTGCGCAGACACTGCGGATCAAGTGGCCTTCTCCTGTGCTGTAAGATTCAGTATAATTGGTTCTGTTCTGATCTAGATGCTTTCTTTGTTTTACAGACCATGCAGCTAGTTCTGGCACACGGCATCCTGGCCGAACTGATGATCATGACCATGAGGACAAAAAGGATGAGAGGAGATCAGATCGAGAAGAGAGGAGGGATGAGAGGCTAAGGGAAAGAGAGCGAGAAAGGGATCGTGACAAAGATCGAGATAGAGACAGAGAGCGAGAAAAGGAAAGAGAGTTAGATCGAGAGCGGGAGCGGGAAAGAGCCCGTGAACGAGATCGAGAGAAAGAGCGAGAGAAAGAACGGGAACGAGACAGGGGTAAGGAGAGAGAGCGAGAACGGGAAAGGGACAGGGAGAGAGACAGAGAAAGGGACAGAGAGAAGGAGAGAGAGAGGGTTAAAGATAGGGACCGGGAAAGGGAGAAGCAAAAAGACTGGGATGAGAAAGATAAAGGAAGAGATGAACGCAAAGATAAAAAGGATGATCAGCGAGAAGACCGAGATTTGCGGGAAGGTCACGGAGAAAGAAAAACAAGGTATGTTCACGCTTAGTACATTCGTAAAATTAATCCATGTGTTTTAACAGAGCCAATATTCAATCTCATTTCTTGAACTACATGAGGGCAAATTGACTAATGCATGACTACAGATCAATTTTCACTTTTTTACACAAGTTATTTTTCACAAAGTAGCAAAGTAAACCCACTTGCTGCTGCATAGATTAATAAATCTCTGGCTATCCTGATTCTTTTCAGTAGAGAAGCAAAAGTTAAAGTACTTAATTTCAATAGATATTTTCGGTAACCTAACTAATTGCTACATCCCATAAGCCCAAGGCATAATCAGGGTTTTACGTCATACTGAATATCTTTCCATATTTCTAATTTAGTAATGTACCAAGTATAAACACGAATTTCGAACAGTTTAAACGTGCACATTTGGCTAAGGCTCAACATCTTGTTCTTACCTAAGCAATCCAGTTTAACTGTATCTTCCCATTTTCTTTCTCTGATTTCTCAGTGCCATAAAACGTACTTTTCCATAAAAGGCAGTAATTCTGGATGATTTTAATCATCACATAGATTGGGATAATCAGATTGGCAGAGGTAACGATGAGGAAGTATTCGTGGAGTATATTCAGGACAGTTTCCTAGAACAAAATGTCGCGGATCCAATCAGATGTGAGACTATTTGGATCTGGCAGTGTGTAATGAGGCAGGTTTAATAAATGATCTCTAAGTTAAAGATCCAGTAGGAAACAGTGATCATAACATGGTAGAATTTAGCACTCACTTTGACAGTGAGAACTTGGGTTGGAAACAACTGTACTAAATAAACTGCATTAAATAAGGGTAAATTAGTAAGGAATGAGGGCAGAGCTGGCTGGAGTGGACCAGCAAAGGAGTTTAACAGCAAAAACATTTGAGGAAAAATGACAGACATTTAAGAAAATAATCATGGCTCATAACAAAGATATATCCCAGTGAGACACACTGATTCTAGCAAGTGGATAAGCCAATCATGTTAAACCAGAGAAGTTAACAATAGCATCAAATTGAAAGGAAATATAAGCAATGTGGAAAAGATTAATGGCTAACCAGAGGATTGAGAAAGTTTTAAAAACCAAGGAAAGATGACCAAAAAAGAGGAGAAAATAAACATTGCAGATAAATTTGCAAGTGCTATCAAGACTTGTAGCAAAAGTTCCATTAAGTATATAAAAAGATAAAGAAATGCCAAAGTGAATGTTGGCCTTTTGGAAATTGAGGCTGAGGAAATAAATGTGGGGAACCACGGAATGACTGAGGACTTGAGTAATTAGTTTCCATCAATATTCACTAAAATGCAGTAGTACATTCCAAAATTATTAAATATTCAAGGGTCAAAAGGAGGAAAGAAAACAAACCTAGTAACTAGCAGTAGAGGAAAAGTACTGAGGGAACTCATGGGGTTAAAGATTCGTGAGTCCCTTGGTGGCATGTATCCTAGGAAGTTAAAAGGAATAGCTATAGTGATATAAATATACTGTCGGTAATCTTTTCCAAAAGTCCGTAGACTCTGGAAAAGTCCTATAGAATTGAAAAACTGTCTATGTAAAACCTTTATTTAAAAGGGAACGAGGCAGTAAAACAGTGAACTATAGGTGAGTTTGCTTAATATGTTACTGGAAAAAGATTTGCAACTATTATAAAGGATATAATTACAGAGCACTTAGAAATGCATAATATGATCAAGCAGAGTCAGTGTGGCTTCATGAAAGGGAAATCATGCCTGACAAATTTAGTAGATTCATTTGAGTGATAATGGGCAAGGTAGATAAACAGCAAATAGTGGATGCAATTGAACTTTCAGAAGGTGTTTGATAAGGTACCAGATGTTAGGCTCCTTAAGATGAGAGCTGATGGTGTTTGAGATCATATATTGGCATGGATAGAACCAGCCCTGTACCCATACCAATATATGACCTAATAGAACAATAAGTAGTAGATGACAGAGAATTGGGATAAGAGGGACATTTTCAAGGCAGCAACCTGTAACTAGTGAAGTGTCAAAGTGTTGGGGCCACAATTACCTATGATATATATCAATGACATGGGTGAGTGGAAAAGTCAATGTACTGTAGACACATTTGTGGTTGAAACAAAAGTAAGTGTGGATGACAGGTGAATAGAATGACAGATGGATCTGCAAACGCAAATAGACAGGTTGAGCAAATCTTTTGGGGGTTGATTAGTTAGTTGACTGGATGGCTAGTTTGTGATACCAACAGGGTTCGATTCCTGCACTGTCTGAAGTTACTAAAAAGCTCCTGCCTTCTCAACCTCACCTCTTGCCAAAAGTGTGCTGACCTTCAGGCTAAACTCAGCATCAGTTGTCCCTCCCTCTCATTTGAGAGCAACCCTGTGGTTCCCTGGGACTGTGATGTCTTTATCTTTCCCTCTCATTCCTCTAAATAACAGTGACGAGAGGAACAACCCACACAGCCTCTCCCTCATACGAAAATCCCTGCATACCTGGAATCAACCTAGTGAACCTTCTCTTGGCTGCCTCCAATGCTAATATATCTTTCTTTAGATAAGGGGACCAAAGCTGTTCACAGTATTCCATCTGTGATGTGACCAGTGCCTTGTAAGTTTTAGCAAGGCCTCCCCATTTTTAGCCTCCATTTCCTTTGAAATAAAGGCCAACTTTCCACTTGCCTTCCCTGTTACCTTCTGAACTTGGTTGCTAGCATTTTGTGATTAATGCCTAAGGATTCCGAAAATCCCAATGTGCTGTAGCTTTCTGCACTCATTCTCCATTTAAATAAAATTCAGCCCCTCGTGGTCAGTTCCACTTAGATTAACTTCTTTACTGGTGCATAATTAATTTTTATGGATCACAGGCATTGTATCAAATCAAAAGTGATTTAACATTTGGTCAAAAATATTCTATGTCCATTATGCATTAGATAATACACTTATTCTATCTCCATTATGTATTAAAACATGCTTATTCTAGCAGTATTACGTATCTCATCATTGATGCTTCAAGCATAATAAGAACAATGTGTTATAATTATGTTCATGTTTTCAATGTGAAATATGTAAATATGTGACTAAATTTGCACCTGAAATGTAATATGATGAGCTAATGTATAATGAAATCCATTGTGAATGGGTTTGGACTGTCTTATTAGCAATTATGGAAACCCTTAAATGTGGCTTTGGCACTAAGCTTTTGATTACAAAAGTTTTTAAGTTGAGATATTGGGTTGTTTTATTAACGCCAAAAGTAGATTATGTGCAGAATGATGCACAAACATGTACATGTGAAACATATTTATGAACAAAAAATTAAACTGAATGTTTAAAAGGTTTATTTTTACAAGAAATATTACTTCATTGTACAACCAAAGTTTAAAAAAGAACCCAGGTACATATAATTAAAATGGGAAAGCTTTATTATGTAATGTTTTTCATATTAATTTCTTTCCTGTCAACCTCATGCACCACGTGTTGGTTGATGTTAACCAAAAAGCATTGAAAATACTGCTGTGGGCCTGAACACCCTCAGGCTAAGAATGAGGAAATAAAACCAGCCCATTTTTCTGCTCTTTAGGGCAGCACGGTGGCTCAGTGGTTAGCACTGCAGCCTCACAGCACCAGGGACCCGGGTTCAATTCCAGCCTTGGGTAACTGTCTGTGTGGAGTTTGCACATTCTCCCCGTGTCTTTGTGGGTTTCCTCCGTGTGCTCCGGTTTCCTCCCACAGTCCAAAGATGTACAGGCTAGGTGGATTGGCCATGCTAAATTGCTCATAGTTTTCAGGGATGTGTGGGTTATAGGGGAATGGGTCCGGGTGGGATGCTGTAAGGGGCGGTGTGGACTTGTTAGGCCGAAGGGCCCGTTTCCACACTGTTGGGAATCTAATCTAAAAAAAACGCTTCCTGGCGACCTGTATTGGAGACGTATGTCTGTAGGCCAGTGCACAATGACCCGGGCAGTGACTTTGTGCATTGCTGCCAGAGTGAACTGTGTGTATTCTGTACTGAATGGTAACATCCTATTGGTTGCTATGTCACCATACACCAGCAATGCTTTGAGAACTTTTCAATGCAACTTTGGCTGAAATGAGATGAATAGAAAATGCAGTCTAGACTTACAGTTTAAGTCATTTAATATGTTTACAGCTTTTGTTGAATAATATAAACAGCAATAATTTTCTGTGGTTGGGGCCTTAGCTGGGAGTTGAGATCCACTTCTGACATCTGAGCCACTTCTGCGCTAGTATGTACTAAAGGCTGTTTCCCATTGATTTGAAAGTGGCTGTATAACTGAAACTAACAGTTGCTGTGCATCCTGTGTGTCCATCGTGCTGAATTTATATTACTTTTTTCCCCAGGAAACGACCTCGAACAGAAAGCAGCCTCAGTCCATTGGCAAAGCGTGTCCGTGAAGAATCTCCGGATAGCGATACTTACAACAGTAGTGATGAAAAAAGTAAGTGTATTGGGTGCTCTTTTGATAAACTCAGCTTTTCTATTCATTGAATGATGTTCTGTAAAATGCTGTGTTCTGTGAAGAGCTTTAATCACTGCAACCTCTTCAGATACGAAATCGCAGGAAGTTTTGTAAAATTTACGGGGAATTGTTTTTCATGAGGACTCTGACACATCCTTATTCATACACTATATTATCTACTTGCACATATAAGTGAGAACAATTTGCTGAAGGGTTCTCTTTAATACTAGCAACGAGACCTTAAGATATGGGAGTAGAATTAGGCCATTCGTCCCATCCAATCTGCTCCAGCATTCAATCATGGCTGATATATTTGATAACCCCGTTCTATCCCCTTACTGAGCAAGAACCTGTCTATCTCTGCTTTAAAGACACTCAATGACTTGGCCTCCACAGCCTTCTGCAGTAATGATTTCCACAAATTTACCACCCACTCGCTGAAGAAATTTCTCCTCATGTGAGTTCTAAAGGGTCACTCCTTCACTCAAAGACTAGGACTTGAGATCCTAATCTATCCTATAAGTTAGAAGTGTCATCTCTGCATTCACTCTATCCAGGCCTTCCAGTATTCTGTACGTTTCAATCAGATACCCCCTCATCCTTCTAAACTTGATCAAGTACAAACTCAGAGTCCTTCTTAACTGCTCCTCATATGATAAGCCTTTCATCTGCAGGATCATTCTTGTAAACCTCCTCCACTGCCAACACATCCTTCCTTAGAAACAGGGCCCAAAATTGCTCGCAATATTCCAAACTATCTGATCAGACCCTTCTGTAGCCTCAGGAGTACATCTTTGCTGTCTTGTGTTCTAGCCCTCTTGAAATAAATGCTAACATTGCATTTTCCTTCCTAACTGCAAACTGAACATGTATGTAACCTTAAGAGAATCCTGAAGTGAGACTCCTAGTTTTTTTGTGCTTCAGATTTCTGAAACCTTTCCCATTTAGAAAATAGTCAATGCCTCTGATTTTTGCTGCCAAAGTGTGTAACTTCAAACTTTCCTACTTGTATTCCACCCACCACTTCTTTGCCCACTCTCCAAGCCTAAGTCGTTCTGCAGCCTAACTACTTCCTCAACACTACCAGTCCGCCTCCCTATCTTTGCATCATCTACCAACTTGTTAACATAGCCCTCAGTTCCTTTGTCCAGATCATGAATGTGGAACACGAATAGTTGTTGTCCCAACTGACCCCTGTGGAACTTAGCTTTTCACCAGCTGCCGTTCCTGGAAAATGTCCCCTTTATCCCCATTCTCTGCCTTCTGCCAGTCAACCAATCCTCTATCTGTGCCAATACCTTGTCCCTAACATCATGGGCTCTAATCTTATTTAACAACTTTCTGTGCTGCACCTTGTTAAAGATCTTCTGGAAATTCAAACAGATTGATGAGGGAACAGAAGTAGATGTTGTTTACTTTAGTAAAGCTCCAACAAGGTTCCGCATGGTAGACTAATTAGTAAAGTTGGGTCACACAGGATTCAGGGTAAGCTTGCCAATTGAACACAAAATTGGCTTAATGACAGGAGACGGAGAGTGGTGGTGGAGGTTTGCTTTTCAGACTGGAGGCCTATGACCGGCGATGTTCCACCACACAGCTATCGGTTCTGGGTCCTCTTGTGTTCGTCATTTATATCAATGATTTGGATGAGAATATAGAAGGCATGGTCAGTAAGTTTGCGGATGACACCAAAATTGGTGGCATTGTAGACAGTAAAGGTTTTCTAAGATGACCAAAAAATCTTGATCAAATGAGTCAATGGGCTGAAAAATGGCAGATGAAGTTCAATCTGGATAAATGTGAGGTATTGCTTTTTGATACAGCAAACAAGGGTAGGGCTTATGCAATTAATGGTAAGGCCTTGGGTAGTGTTGTAAAACAGAGAAACCTACATAATCCTTTGAAGTTTATGTCTCACATAGACAGTGTGGTGAAAAAGGCATTTGGCACACATGTTTTCATTGCTCAGTCCTCTTGAGTGTAGGAGTTGGGATGTTTTGACGAGGTTGTGCAGGTGAGGTCTGTTACGAATACTGTGTCCAGTTCTGGTCACCCAGCTATAGGAAGGATATTATTAAACTGGACAGGGTTCAGAAGAGATTTACCATGATGTGGCTGGGTGTGAAAGGTTTGAGTTACAAAGAAAGACTGGATAGGCCGGGATTTTTTTTTCACTGGAGTGTAGGAGATTGAGAGACGACCTATTAGAAGAGTATAAAATAACGACAGGTATAGATAGAGATAATGTTATTGACTTTTCCCTAGCATGCGGGATTTCAAGACTAGAGGGCACACTTTTGAGAAAAGAGATTTTAAAAAAAAGAAGAGGGGCAAATATTTTACACAGTAGTTTGAGTATGCAGTGAACTTCTTGAGGAAGTGGTGGAGGCGGCTACAATTACAACGTTGAAAAGACATTTGAATAAGTCCATGAATAGCACGTTTGGAGGAATATGGGTCAGGAGCAAGCAGGTGGGACTAGTTTAATTTGGGATTATGTTCGGCTTGGACTGAAGGGACTGTTTCTTTGCAGTGTGATTTTATGTTTACTGGCTCACCTTTATCTAACTTCCTCATTACATCCTCAAAGAATCAGATTTGTGAGGCGTGATCTCCACTTGACAAAGCTGTACTGACTCAACTCTGTTTTATCATGCGCTCCCAAGTACTCTGCAATCACACCCTTAATAATCTAAAATCTTAGCAATGACCAAGGTCAGACCAACTAGCCTATAGTTTCCTGTCTTCTGCCTCCCTCCATCTTAAGCTGGGGTGATGTATTAGTCATTTTTCAGTCCCCTGGGACCCTTCCTGACTCCAGTGATTCCTGAAAGATCACCTCTGGTTGCAAGGTCAGAAATAGCCATGGGTAACCTAATGCTTCATTCGTTTTTCCTGTTCTGAGCTTTTTTTCTATTGCTCTGCACAGCAACCTACAACTAGAATGGGATGAAGACATGCTGCAGCAATACAATGATGACAGTTCCATTCTGAGTGTGATGCCTTCTAAACATGTGTAATCCACACATGTTATTTCTCCCATCTGATTAGGACCAGTTTGTGCTTTGCAGGAGCATATGCAGTTTCACAGCACTAAAGTCATGCCTCTGAACCTACTCCATAAGCATCATCTTCAGGTTAGATTGCAGTTGGCTTTTATCATGGTTAGTAACAGCAGGGATGTGTGCCTGCATGCTGTATCTGCTGCCCTGACCAACAGATGGAGCTTTTAATTTCTGTGATTTTAGGAGTATGGAGAGCTGTTTCATGGTGAATCAGTGGTAGAATGAGCAGTGCCAGGAGTAAAAACAGTAAGCTGTCATTTGGCATGTTGCTGTGAAATTAATTGGCCATATGGCAGTGTTGCTGAATTTGTCTACAGCATCATATCTGGGTGCCTGCTGGGGAGGATCAGTTTACAAATGTTTTGGATGACTTAGTCACTTTTTTTTCAGAATGAATGGCTTGTATTAATCATAATAATTTCTTTTAAGTTTAAAATTGCATTATTTAATTGTAACTAATCGATCTGTGTGGTTTTGCTTACAAGGCAGAGCTTTAGTATTTACAACCTAGAAAAAGGGAAGTGTTCCCTACTGTACAGATTTATAACCAGCGAGTTTTGAGAAGATTTGTAGCTCAGGTTGAGGTTCTGGATGTGAGTTTGCTCGCTGAGCTGGAAGGTTAGTTTTCAGACGTTTCGTCACCATTCTAGGTAACATCATCAGTGAGCCTCCGACGAAGCGTTGGTGTTATGTCCTGCTTTCTATTTAGCTGGTTAGGTTTCCTTGGGTTGGTGATGTCATTTCCTGTTCTTTTTCTCAGGGGATGGTAGATTGGCTCCAAATCAATGTGTTTGTTGATGGAATTCCGGTTGGAATGCCAAGCTTCTAGGAATTCTCGTGCATGTCTCTGTTTGGCTTGTCCTAGGATGGATGTGTTGTCCCACTCAAAGTGGTGTCCTTCCTTATCTGTATGTAAGGATACGAGTGATAGTGGGTCATGTCGTTTTGTGGCTAGTTGATGTTCATGTATCCTGGTGGCTAGCTTCTTGCCAGTTTTTCCAATGTAGTGTTTGTCACAGTTCTTGCAAGGTATTTTGTAGATGACGTTCGTTTTATTTGTTGTCTGTTATAGGGTCTTTTATTTATAATTATTTATAACCAATGTGTAATTGCACCATTCAGATTAACTTTACAAGGGATGATATAGAGCTGCCCCCTGGTATTTAATCCTGCTTCACTCAATTTGGTCAGAATCAATGTACAATTTGCCGCACATTCCATCAAGAAGTTATCTTGGAACCGACAGACATTCTCAAATCTGAAAATTTCATCCTAAAACTTAAATCCAGCCTGATGGATGTTGAAATCAATAAATGCCAGTGTAAGGTCTTGACTTTGCTCCCTGTGATTCTGACTTTGATGAGATCTGTGATTGTTTAGTTAGTCTTGAAGCTACATTATAATTCCAAAAACCCCTCTTCCTCCTCATTCAGGAGTAGGCAGCCAAGATGAATCCAAATTAATTTTCTGAACTGGATCAAATTAAGATGCCCAAACCATACCGCACCCTGACTTCTTTGTTCTTACATGTCATAACATTTGCATTGTTTGGATTCTGTACACTGACCATCTCTCCCCAGATTGCATAGAATTATATTGACAGTGCCAAAGTAAGTCACCTGACGCATATGGCCCATGCCTTAACTTATGTTATGTTCTGGTGTCCTGGCTCAGACATAGGGGCACTGCCACTGCACTTCAAGAACCATGGCCCCAGATTAATAGTCTGTTTAAATTAAGTAGGCAGTTTGCCAAAGTTTTCTGTAGAATGTTTCCAATGAATTCTGCCCTCCATCTGGCAATGTCTGACTATGCAACCAGTGTTAAACGTTGTAAAGCTCTGCCTTTCAGGTGCACATAAATGCTTTTTAAAATTACTTTTTTAAAAACTGAAACTATAAATCATATTTTCCTTTCTGTGAAGTGTTTCTGAATGATTCTTTTGGCCCTGTGAGGTGAGTAGCGTGTTGATCACAAAGATAAAATTAACCCGTATCCAGGCAGAAGTAGGCAATTCTGTAGAATTGATTCGTAAACGTTTCTGAGTGAACGTGCTGTTTTTTGTTTGTTTCAGGTGAGAAGCACAGGTTGTTGAGTCAGGTTGTGCGCCCACAGGATTTCCGGGCCCTCAGTCCGTCCCGTGCAGTCGAAGACAGAACAAGCAGCTGGAAAGAGGATGACAGGAAGTCAGACAAAAAAGAAAGTGCAAGGCGGCGGGAAGACCATTCCATGAGAGAACGGGTTTCTTCAGGTGACAAGCAAAGGGAGCATGTTGCAGATACTGTTGAGAGCTCACGAGTCAGAGAATCAGACAGCACTGCTCACCATGCTGCTGAGGATAGAGAGGTACTTCTCGGACTACACGAATATGGTAAGAAAAAGACTAAAGGGCCACGGAAATTTCAGAAGAGAAACAGGAGGGATGAAGATTATCTATCTGACAAATATGTTCCGGAGCCTGTAGTGGAGGAACCTTTAGTTTTGTCACCTAGGAAACCTCCGAAAAAGAAAAACGCCGATAAGAAGCGAAAACGCTCAAAAGGTGATTCTGAGCCTTCCGATGAGGAAGTGGTTTCACAGGCCAAAAAGTGGAAGGGGCCCAGGACGCCACCTGTTACGCTAAAGGAAGAATCTGTAGAAGAAGTGTCTGAAAAGAGCGTTGAAGGAAACACACATGGAACAGGAGATGTGGTCTTCAGCGACTGGTCAGATGAAGATGTGCCAGAACGCGAGGAAAGTATCATTTCTGACAAGAGCATTGATGAAACTCGAAGGAAAGGTCATAGAAGTAAGGTGGAGAAAGTGGAGCTCCCTGCCGTGGCAGATGACCGTATGCGTAAAACCGATGAGCACAAACGAAGCAGCAGCCTTGGCAGTAACCGCAGCCGGACTTCAAGTCGTTTACGATCACCGTCCAATGAATCTACCCACCGCAGTGGAGATGACCAGAGTGGCGGGAGGAGATTGCAGCACGGAACGTCGAGAGATGGGCAGAAGTATGGAAGTATCAAGTCTAGCGAACGGAAATCCCGAATAGATCAGCTCAGACGTGGGGAGCCCAGCCGCAGCACCTCTTCAGGTAGAGTGGTTTCAACCTTCTCTGATTGTATTCGCGTGACAAATGTTGAAAAATACTAGGTATACAGACTGGCACCTTTTTTACATTAAATAATCAAAACAGTGTGCGAACAATTTACAAGCTGCCAGCAGCAAATACAAATAGTGTCGCCATTAATGGGATAATGATTTACTGCGGCTAGGATCCTGGTTAAATTTATACAATGAATGACTGTACTTGATCATTCCTGAGAATACAGGAAAGGATTGATTCCATTATTATGACAGGTATTAATGTTTATTCAGCATGATCTTAATCCTCTTCAGCAGGAATTTCCCTTATCAAGGACGTTTGCAATATGAATACTTGCCAAAATCTTGTGTGTGCAAATCCCTGGACACAGTTGCATGTGTGTAACCAACTCTTTCCTCTTGATCCAACCCAGCAATTTCCTCAAAATTATTGTTGTTATATGTCATTTATGTTGTGCTTGTCTTCATTCCCAGTCTTCAGGATATCGCAGTAAGCTTAATTTCAAAAGTTTAGATGTTCTTTTCTGATCCACCAAAGTGGAAGTCTGCTCTTCTCTGTATATTATTGCAGATGGAATTAAAATGAAATAGATGATCCTTGTAGGTATTCTCTGTCCCCTATCTAGTGGCTCTGCACCCTTTTTGCATTTTGATAATCAGAATTGCAAGCAGTACTCTTAAGTGAGGCTAAACCAAAGTTTGATAGAGATTTAGCATAATTCCTCACTTCTCAGTTTTATCCCTCCAGAAATGAAATCCTCTTTTTTTTGATGATCTAGCTAACCTGTAACTTTCAGCAATTGATGCATTTGTTCTCTGAGATCTCTCTTATTCTTGTCGGGTATTGAATCTCCATTATTCTTTCTTCTAAAATGTCCTACCTTGCATTTTTTTGAGTTGAACTTCATTTGCCAATTATGTTTCCACTCTCCAAGATTATTAGTGCATTTCTGTAATTTGTTGCTGAGGTCCTCTGTACAGACAATTCCACCACCCCATCTCCCTCCAAGTTGGCGCAGTGTGCAAATTTAGACCATGTTTTCGACTGCCAAATCCAAATTGTTCATGTAAATTGTGAACATCTTTGGTTGCAAATGGAATACCAAGTCTCCATTTGCTGCCCTGAAAAGCTATCCTTTATTCCCATTCTCTGATTTCTGTCTTGAAGCCAGTCAAAATTCAGACAAATTGCATTGTCTACTTTGATCTTTTTGAACAGGTAAAAGGCAAAAATTTTAGTCAAGTGAAATTTTTCCTTTGTGACATCCTTGCTGTCCATTAATTATTGTGGAGTCATACAGTGCAGAAACAGACCTTTTGGTCTAACTCATCCATGCCGAACAAGTTTCCCAAACTAGTCCTACTTTCCTGTGCTTGGTCGGTATCCCTCTAAACCTTTTCTATTCATGTACCTGTACAAATTTATTTTAAATGTTGTAACTGTATCTGCATCTATCACTTCCTCTGGCAGTTCATTCCACACATGAGCCACCCTTCCGTGTGAAACCATTGTCCCTCTGGTCCTTTTAAATCTTTCTCCTCTTACCTTAAAAGTATGCCCCCTAATTTGTGACCTTACCTTGTTTTCCTCATTTCTGGATATTCTTCTAATCATTTTAATAGGATGAATAACAAATCCATTACTTTTCCTGCAAGTGATGCTCAGTTGATTTGCTGTGTAATGCTGCACACGTTTTAATTGCCATCCCTATTAAATATAAGCATTACATTAGCTATTTACTTGTCTTCTGATACTGCACTTTCTTCCAATCAATTATTGCATTCACTTCCCTAAATTCTTGTAAAATACAAGCATGCAATCAAATTGAACTAGAGGTGCCAAAAGCAACTATTTCTTCATTCTTTAAAAAAAGTTACAATTCTGCAGTCTTTGTTTTATTTGTCAATTGAGATCCCTTACATGATTCGAATGAACTGATTTACCAGCAGAAATGAAGACCCATTTTTAATCAATCTTTGGCTCTTTTTGACTTACGCTGTTTGGGAATTATAAAATTATAAAATGCTTTGTTTCCAGAGCTGCTTGTATCATTAACAGACAATGGTTTTGAAAAAAAATACTCTTCATTGAAATGCTGATTTTTTTAATGACATAATTTTGAGAATCTTCTTCCTCATCAACACTACATATATTTGTGCTAAGAGTTGAAACAATTTCCATTTCACACAAACATTCCCAGATCGGAAGATAGTTGGTTTCTTCTACGGTATGTCTTTACTGAAACTGCAGAAGAAAAATGTAAACTGGACTAGCATTAATACAGTGTCTTTCATGATCTGCTGCTTCAAAGATCCTTCTGTAGCCAATTAAGTATTATTAAGTATAGTGTCTGTTGTAATGTGGGAAAACATACGGTCCATTTGAACACAGCAAGCTAGCATAAATACAATGTGATAATCACTTAGTTGTTTCAGGAAAGTTGGTTGAAGGCTGAAGATCGCCAAGACACGAGATAATTATCTACTTCTTCAAAATAATGCTGTGGGATTTTTGATTGCACTGTCTTATGAGACCAGATGGTGCCTTTGTTTAACCTTCTAATTCAAAAGGCGTCCCTTACTGTTACTTTGATTTCCTGTGCCTGCCTTCTCTGAATGAGACTGGTAATTTAATTCCTCTTATGTTGAATTAGAATTGCTCAAGTGAAAAATAAAAAAATTTAATATGACACAGCAGGGTGCATAGTCCTGGAATGAAGGATTTAACCTGGTGCATAGCAGCTTTAACACTTTATCAGGCCCTTTTTTTTAGCTATTAATATACTACTTTCTAACACGAGAGATTATACTGAAATAATATTATTACTGGAATATTGTTGACTCACCTAGGAAGTTGCCTTCTTTAAAATATGTGGTGTTCTTAGATGCCAAAGGATTGCATGCCAACGGTAGACAATAAAGCTATGGCAAAAATCCATCCCTGCTCCTTAATATAATAGTGCAGAAACATATATGGTATATATTGTGATGCATTTGTTAAATTAAAAGGACTTTGTAACACAGCAAGTGCGTTTTGAAATGAAAAACGCTTTAGATCAAGCATATCATTTGTTTTCTGAATTGCCTTATGATTTAAAAACTCAGTTTTTATTCGAGAGCCCAGCTTGTCTGATGAATTGACTACCAAATCTACTACTTGTGTCAGCACGATTGCAAATGTTGATTGAGGAAAGACACTGCATGGTGCCGTCATGTAACTGGTCAGTTTAGCTGGTCCCAGCCCCTTGATAAATTGTACATTTTCTATTTCAAGGGGAGAAAACTTCCAGAAATTTGTTGTCATTTAAATGAGTAATGGATCTTAATGCGTTTTATAGATCGTCAAGATTCGAGGAGTCACAGTTCTAGACGAAGCTCCCCTGAATCTGATCGACAAGCTCGCTCCCGGGCTGGATCGTTTGAGAGTAGAGAAAAGCTTCAAGAGGGTGAACTTGACCGAGATCGTGAAAGACGAGAGAGAAGGGAATGGGAACGGGATGGGGAACACCGAGACTGGGTTAAAACCAGGGACAGAAATAGAGACCGGCGAAGAGAGGTCAACAAAGAGCGGGAGAAGCCACCAGCAGAAGTGCCTGATAAAGACAAGGAGCGAACTCTAGAAGCTGCTTCCACATTGGAACAGCCCCGAGTAGAGCTAAGACCAGGAAGAGAATCTGAAAAGCAATTTGAGCAAGTTGAAACTGCAACTGTGTTAAACAATGAAAGGGATGTAAATGACGGGGTGAAAGAACCAGAGAGTGATGAGAACCATGCCGATGAACCTGTTGATGCCGTCGAAGGTAGTGTTTCATTATAGAACAGAGAAAATTTGCATAAAATTCTGATCTGAACCAAGCATGAATCAATGATACATGTTTACATAAATGAGAAAATTATCTAGCTTCATGTCCATGCTCCTCCTTGTGATTAGTTATAGAGTGACATTGCAGGGCTTTAATAGGGTAAATGGTAAGAAACTGTTCGACTGGTCCAAATGTTCAACAACTAACAGACACAGTTTTAAGGTAATTGGCACAAGAATCAGAGGAGAGATGAGAGGGTTTTTTTCCGTAAGGTGGTGAGTTATTAGGAAGTGGAGTGTAGTACCAGAAAAGATCCAGATACATGAATAACTTTCAAAGTGGAATTAATAAACACATGGAAAAGCAGGAGTGGCAGGGCATTATAATATGGATTGTAATGACTCTGATGCCCAACAAAAATCCGTGTATCAGTCTTAAAAATATCTAATGACGCTGTCCCTTCCTTCTGAGGTAGAGAGTCCAAAGCCACATCCTTTTGAGAGAAAAAAACCCCCTTTCTAAAAGGTGAAACCCTTAATTTGAAAGAAAACTTTCCTATTTTGAACCTATCAATGATTGTAAACATGCTTCAGTTGATTTTTTTAAGATAATTCTGTGCCGCTTTTTGAATTCTGACCAGTCATCTGATCTGCACTAACGTTTGTGCAGTTTTATGTTTTTCCTTAGGTTTTAGGCCCTCCTTAACAACTTTAGTTAGCTACACATGGTGGTCCTCCCCTTGAAATTTTATAGAAAGGATGTAGTTATTCTGAATGCTCTGAAATAGCTGTTTAAATGTCTGCCACTTCTCTACTGATCTGTCTCCTAGCCTCCTATCCCAAATTACTTCAGTTAGCTTAGCTTTCACATCCACGTAGTTGCCCCTTTTTGAATTTTAAAGCTAGTCTCGAACCCACATTTCTCCCTTTCAAACCAGATGTTGAATTCAATCGGATTATGATCTCCAAACCTTGGCGATGCTTTTATTCTGAGATCATGAATTAATCCTACCATATTATGCAATACTAAATCTAATATAATCTGCTGCTCTAACAACCTATTTCAAAAGCATGCTATGAACCCTTCGTTGAGGCTACTATTACCAATCAGATTTTTTTTCAGCTTAAATACGTTTTAAAATTGTCCATGATTAATTGCCTGGAAAAGAGACTGAATAATTCCCAACTCCACCCACCTTTGCCTGGCTAAAATGGTTCTCACTTTAAACAGCTTTTCTTTTATCTCTTCGCACTTTCTTCAAGCCAGACAAGTGGTTTTTGGTGCCCACATTGGTCCCATTTATGCCTGTCTCTTTCTGGGATGTGTGGGACATTCATTGTTCCAGTCCTACTCTGGCCCACACCCCCTGCGATTCTTTCTCCATATCCCCAGTGTGTCATTGGTGCTGCTTCCTGCTGTTGTCCAGAATTGGAAAAGTTGATCAGTTTAGATTCAAATATCCATCCTTCACACACCTTCACCTTGTCTGTCTCTGATACCCTTTTCCTTTCCTTGACCTCTCTGTTTCCATTTCTGAGGATAAGCTGGCCATTGGCCACTTCAATCCCACCAACACTCAGTTATCTCAATTGCATTTAAGAACATATGGTAAAGGAGCCGAAGTAGACCTTTCAGCTAATCTGATAATCCTCATGTCCACTTTTCTGCCCTTTTGGCCATATCCCTTGACCCTCTTAGTGATTAAAAATCTATGTGCCTCAAGTCTTGCATGTACTTAACAACTCAGCCTCGACAGCCCTTTGCAGTGAATAATTCCACACATTCACTGTACTTTATGAGAAGAAACGACTCTTGATCTCTGTCTTAAATGGGCAGCCTCTTAAACTAAGGTTATTCCCTCTGACCCTAGAACCTTCCACAAGGGGAAACAACTTCTCCACCTCTGCCATTTCAAAACCTTTAAGAATCTTTGTTTCAATAATGCTGCTTACCATTCTTCTAAACGCCAATGAGGGTAAAGGTCAACCTACTCTTACCTCTCTTCATAAGACAATGCCTACGTACCCAGGATCAACCCAGTGAACCTTCTCTGGATTGCTTAAATAAGAGGACCAAAACTGTTCACAGTATTCGAGGTTTGGTGTAACTTGTACCTAGTATAGTTTTACCAAAGCTTCCCAACTTCCATATTCCATTCGAGAGAAAGGCCAACATTCCGTTTGTCTTCCCAATTACCTGCTGAATTTGTGTGCTTGCTTTATGTGATTCAAGGAAAACGACTCCCAAATTCCTCTGTGGTATAGCATCCTTCAGCCTTTAAACCAGTTAAGTAATATTCAGCTCCTCTCCTCTTCCTGCCAATGTGGCCCACTTTCAATTTCCCACACTATATTCCATTTGCCAAGTTTTTGCCCACTCACTTAACCTGATATAAGTCCTTCTAAGAAACTCTGTGTCATTCCAACCACTTACTTTCCTACCTATTTTTGTGCCGATTGCAAACTTGCCATAGTACATTCACTTTCCTCATCCAAGTCATTCCAGGGAAATGGATTTGATGTCATAATTGGGAGTGGTACCTGAATTTTATTCTTAATTTATTCACGCCATATGAGCTTTCCATTTATTGCCCATCCCTTAGTTTCTTTTGAGATTGTGGTCTTAAGCTACCTTCCTGAACTGCTGCAGTCCATTTGATATATGATGCCATGAGGCCGGGAGTTACAGGATTTTGACCCAGTGGGACTGAAGGAATGACAATATATTTCCAAGCCAAGATGTTGAGAGACTTGGAAGGGATCTTATGCATATTGGTGCGCCCATGTATCTATTACCCTTGTCTTTCTAGATGGTAGTAGTCCTAGGTTTGGAAGGTGCTGCGTAAAAGCCTTGGTAAATTTCTGCAGTGAATCTCATAGATGGTACACACTGCTGCTCAACATTGGTGGAGGGAGCTAATATTTGTGGATGTGATGCCAAGAGAGCTCTTTGTCTTGGATAGTGGCAAGTTTCTTCTGTATTGTTGGAGCTACAGTTACCAAGTGGACAGAATTCCATCACATCCCTGAATTGCCTTATAGATGGTGAACAGACTGTGGGGAGTCAACAGATGAGTTACTCACTGCAGGACTCCTCCCTTCTGGCTGGCTCTTGTAACCACAGTACTTATAGCAGTTTTGGTCGATGGTAACCTATCTGGATGTTGATAGTGGAAGATTCAGCGACGTAATACATCAATGTCAAGGTTTGATAATTAGATTCTGTCCTGTTGGAGATCATCATAGAACATAGAAAAGTACAGCATAGTATAGGCCCTTCGGCCCACGCTGTTGTGCCATGGCATAATCCTAATCCAAAAATAAAATAACCTAACCCACATTCCCCTCAATTCACTGCTGTCCATGTGCATGTCCAGCAGTCACTTAAATGTCACTAATGACTCTGCTTCTACGACTACCACTGGTAAACTATTCCATGCACTCACAACTCTCTGGGTGAAGAATCTCCCTCTGACGTCTCCTTTATATCTTCCTCCTAACACCTTAAAACTATGATCCCTCGTGGCAGTCAATCCTGCCCTGGGGAAAAGTCTCTGGCTAGCGACTCTATCCATGCCTCCCATTACCTTGTACACCTCGATCAGGTCACCTATCTTCTTCCTTCTCTCCAGAGAGAAAAGTCCAAGCTCAGTCAACCTCTCCTCTAAAGACAAACCCTCCAGTCCAGGCAGCATCCTGGTAAACCACCTCCTAGGGCGACCAGAACTGGACACAGTATTCCAAGTGTGGTCTCATCAGCGTTTTGTAGAGCTGCAGCATAACCTCGCGGCTCTTAAACTCGATCCCCCTGTTAATGAAAGCCAAAACACCATATGCTTTCTTAACAACCTTATCCACCTGGGTGGCAACTTTGAGGGAGCTATGCGCTTGAACACCAAGATCCCACTGTTCCTCCACACTGCCGAGAATCCTGCCTTTAATCTTATAGTCAGCATTTAAGTTCGACCTTCCAAAATGCATCACGTCGCATTTATCCAGGTTGAACTCCATCTGGCATTTCTCAGCCCAGCTCTGCATTCTGTCAATGTCTCACTGAAGTCTGCAATAGCCCTCGATACTATCAATGGCACCTCCAACCTTTGTGTCATCAGCAAACATACTAACCCACCCCTCAACCTCCTCATCCAAGTCATTTATAAAAAGTACAAAGAGCAGAGGCCCAAGAACAGAGCCCTGTGGGACACCACTCAGCACTGACCTCCAGGCAGAATACTTACCATCTACAACCACTCTCTGCCTCCTGTCAGCCAACCAATTCTGAATCCAGACAGCCAAATCACCCTGTATCCCATACGTCCTGACTTTATGAATGACCCTGCCATGGGGAACCTTATCAAATGCCTTGCTGAAGTCCATGTACACCACATCCACTGCTCGACCCTCATCAACCTGTCTCGTGACTTCCTCAAAGAACTCAATAAGATTTGTAAGGCATGACCTGCCCCTCTCAAAGCCATGCTGACTCCCTTTAATCACGCTATGCTTTTCCAAATAGTCATAAATCCTATCCCTCAGAATTCTTTCCAAAACCTTGCTGACCACAGACGTAAGACTAACTGGTCTGTAATTTCCAGGGATTTCCCTATTCCCTTTCTTGAAAAGAAGAACAACATTTGCCTCCCTCCAGTCTTCCAGTACAACTCCCGTGGAGAGTGAGGAAGCAAAGATCTTCGCCAGCGGCTTAGCAACCTCCTTTCTCGCTTCCCGGAGCAACCTAGGATAAATCTGGTCTGGCCCTGGGGACTTATCAATCATAATGTTTGTCAAAATTTCCAGCACATCAACTTCCTCAATCTTGATCCGTTCAAGCGTGTTTTCCTGCTCCTCAAAGTTCTTTTACCTGCTCCTCAAACCTGGTACTTGTGTGATACAAATATTACTTGCCACTTTTTATCCCACACTTGATTATTGTCCACTTCCTTTTGCATTTGGACATGGACCTCTTCAGTATTGAGGGAGTTGTGAATAGTACTAAGCATGAAGGTGTTGAGCCTTGAACACTACCATGAGGAAAGTCCTGGAACTTAGTCGACTGACCTCCAGTAATGATGACCATCTTCCTTTTTTGCTAGGTTTAACTCTGACAGGCAGAGAATTTTCCTCTTTATTCCTTTTGACCTCAGTTTTTCTCAGGGTTCTTGATGCCAAACTCAGCCAAACGTAGCCTCAATGTCAAAGGCAATCACTCTCACTTCACTTATGAACTTCAGCTGCTTTGTCCATGTTTGAAGTAAGCTGTAATGAGTGGCCCTGGCAAACCCAGACTGAGTGTAACTGAGCTTGTTATTGCTGAGGAGATGCTGCTTGATAGCATTGTTGATGATACCTTCTATCGCTTTACTGGTTATCAACAGGAGACTGATGGGGCAGTTATTAACCAGGTTGGATTTGCACTGCATTTTGTGTACAGGTCATACCTGGGCAATTTTCCACATCATCCAGTAGATGCCAGTGCTATAACTGTACTGGAACTGCTTGGCTATGGAAGCAACAAGTTCTGGACACAAGTCTTTAGCACTATTGCCGGAATGTTGTCAGGGCCCATAGCTTTTGCAGTATTCCAGTTCCTCCAGCTGTTTCTTGATATTCTGTGGAGTGAATTAAATTGGCTGAAGACTGACATCGGTGAAGCTGGGAACTTCAGGAGGAGGCCAAGATGGATCAGCCTTTCTGGCTGAAGTGTGTCTCAAATGTTTCAGTCTTATCTTTGCCGGGCTCCACCATTGTTGTGGATAGTGATATTTGTCAAGCCTCTTTCTCCAGTGAGGAGTTTGATGAGTTGTCCAACACCTTTCTCAACTGGATACGCCCAAACTGTAGAGCTTATATCTGATCCTCTAGTTGTGGCATCTCTTAGCTGTCTGCCACTTCCTCCTTTATGTTGTTTGGCACACGTTTTGTAGCTCACCAGGTTTCGCCTCATTTTCAAGTATGCCTATTGTTGCTCCAGGCACGCACGCTTAAATAAACTGGAGTTAATCGCTTGGCTTTGATGATGATAATATGGAGTCACTGGGCTATGATTGAGTTGGATTATAATCCTGCAGCTGCATTTGATCCACAGCACTTTGGGGGTGCCCAGTATTGAGTTGTAAGCTCTGTTCAAAGCCTATCCCAGTTATCACAGCGATTATTCCACACATTACAGTAGTTGGTCTCCTCAGTATGAAGACAAGGCTTCATCTCACAAAGGCTGCATAGTAGTCACTCTTACGGATACCACCATGGTGAAATGTATCTGCACCAGTATGAAGTCAAGTTTGTTTTCTCATCTTTGTTGGTTCATTCACCACCAGTCACAGATTCAGTGTAGCAGCTGTGTCCTTTAGGACTTGACTGGTTTGATCAGTGGTGATATTACAAAATGTCTCTTGGTGATGGATTGCCATCTGCTTTGACCTAAGGATGGGATCTGTAGGTATGCATATATCTGGCTGCTGTTTCTCCAATCAGCAGCTGTCAGGCAGGTTTGAAACTTACTAGAGAAAAAATCGGAGTTAATGTTTCAGGTTCAGTGACCCTTATCTGATTCTTTTTTTCTTCACAGATGCTGCCAGACTTGCTGAGCTTTTCCAGCAATTTCTGTTGTTGTTCCTGATTTACAGCATCTGCAGTTCTTTTGGTTTTTAATTTAGGTTTGAAACTTACTTGACTTGATTCTCCTGTGTGTCGCTACATGTGCTGGTGATGATGTTATAGCTCTAAAATGATTACCATCTCTCCTGTTATCTGGCAGTATTGGTCATATACCATTGCTTGCTTCAGTGAATGTGCTGGATTACGTCTCTGTATATCTTTGCACATGCAAAGTTGCCATTCCAAGGGGTTTGGCATACTTTGCTTAGGAATTTGAGAGAATGTTACGGGCCTAGTAAATGTTGTTGTTATAAGGTCATGACCTGACCACAAAGAGTAACTTGCCCAATGTTTCTTGGAGTAACCCACGATGCATTGTAATGGAAATTGGCTGAAGTTTTGTCTAGTCCATGATTCAATTGACAATTGGTCCCTTTATCTTTTAGTGCCATAGGGAATAAAACAGCCCATATGATTGACACCCTACCTACCACTGGCAACATTGGGGCACCTTGGCTGCACTGTGTACCATCTACAGTTTGTATTGTGGTAGCTCGTCAAGGTTTCTTTATCATTTTCCAAGCCCTCGGTTCTTTTTGTCTGAAAGGAAAAGGACAGCAATTGCACCACAACCTGAATATTCCCCTCTAAGTATTCTATTAGGCTAAATTATACATTTATTTCATTGTTGTGGTTACTATCATGGTGCAACCTACCTAACAGAACTGTGTACACTGGTCCACATGGTTCAAGAAGGCAGGCCACCACCACCTGTTTAAGGTCTCTTAAGGATGGATAATGAATACATGTGAGCATGCAATCCCCATATCCCATACATAAGATTTTTTAGTTACATAGCACAATTGGTGTTGCCTAAGTGTTGCCTTCACAGCAGCACTTGCGTTGCAATCAGACTCCAAAGGCAGATGTTACTGTGGTTCCAGGGGATGCTCAGAGACACTTAAATGCACTTTGCCTTTTGAGGTATAGTCTGATAGGTTGTCAAACCAGATGAACAGCGCTGAAATGATCCATCGATGCTCTTAGGCTTTTAATAATTTAAATGGATGGGAAATGTGCGTTAGTATTCACTTTCTGAAATGTAACAAAAGAGAAGGTTACGGCACATATATTAAGACCGTGCTCATGTATGTCTGTTAGATCTAGCAGTCACTGTGCAAGTACTCCCCCCAGTTGCAGTTGGACCTTGTATCAATCTGAGATAAGTAGTTTTATTAATGTTGTACCTAAGAAGTAATGGATACCACCAAAATTGTCTGTTACATATAAATTCTTTGAGAACAGGGTAAAAGACTGTGTGTCTGATCTTCTTCTGTTCATTCATCACTCAGCCACCAGCATGCTTTTTTCATTGCCTTTAGGTGAGCATGATGGGAAAGTTGATGATGCGCAGTACTCGGTGTCAGGGTCTTGTGAGGAATATGAGCCAATTAGCGATGATGAGCTGGATGAAATACTGGCAGATGATGCAGAGAAAAGAGAAGAGAACCAGGACGAAGAAAAAATACCAGGTATCCCTTTAAAAATCTGCACTATGTTTTTGTACAGTAGGATATGTAATGTGCATTGCCTAATATTGAAGTGATTAATCTTTTTTAAACAGTTAAAAAATAAAGATGTGTTTACAAAATCGAAATTGAATATAGGTCTTCTAATTGTGGAGATACAAACCATAATATTCCCATAACCAATGGAGCACACAGGAATCACTTGAGGGTTCCTTTACTTTGCCATGAGCAGCCATGGCTTACAAGGGCCAGCAAAGAATATTCAGATAGCAGTTTGCACTGCTACCATTTAATTTTGTCGTTTTAATATTTCATTCAGTCTTTGTAAATTTGCTTCACTTCATTTCATGGTTCTTGGAATCAGCCATCTAGCTTTGGAATAAGTGTGGGAAATCCAGCCAAGCTTTCCTGTTATGCTTGGTTGAGAATATCCCCTTATACCTCAAGTCAAGTTATTTGAACTTACTCCAGACCCACGATCTATTTGAGAAAGCAGAAAAAATACTTTTGGCAATATTTTAATGTTTTAAGTTTTTAGATTCAACTTGTTGACTACTGATCAATTATAGTTATTCAAATGTTAATTTGAAATAATTACATTGACTGCAGGCAAAGCAGTAATGGGGAGTAGAGTGCATTCATAGCCATTCTCTGGTAGCCAATATGTTTGTGAGAATTTCTGATTTTCATGTGTGCAGTCTTGCACATCTTTATATGAATATTGCTGTGCTGTTTCTGATTTTATTCATGAACCTTATAAAATAGTTGTCCTGTACCTATCCATTGGTAGATGCACACTTCCTCAAATTTTTTAATTTAATCACTGCCAAACTGTTGAGTGTGAGCAATGCCACAGCCCACCACACATTATACGACATTCTCGATAGATCTGCACCCTTCCATTGGTGACAAAATGCATGATCCTTGGCAGGGTAAGTTAGATGGTTTAATTTTCCAATATTCTGAGTTTAATTTTGTCTCCTAAATCCAGTGCTTTTCGTACTCAACAGAATTTCATTCCTACAAATTCAATTCTTCTTTCTTTATCTAGGAATCAAAATTAATCATAAATGCATTGTTTCTGTAGCCCAGGAAGTTATGGTGCCGGAATGCCTCTGTCATCATGTAGTTTAAATAAGGTGTATCTTTTATTGATCATTCTGTGTCCTAGGGTATGCAGAATGCACCAAACCAGCTTTATTGCTTCTTTCCCACCCAAGAAAAAGTAATGGAATGCTGGGAAAGTGTCTGCTTAAATAGCGTATTGAAAACTTTCAGTTAGGTTATTCCTTATATATTGGTGAACCACTTCTAAATGCAAGGTCACCGTGTTTGTGTGCAGTAGCATTGTCAATGTTAACTGCAAGATAGCTATATGAACTGATAAACACCTTTTGTGAAGAATCTCTATTCTAGATCAAGATTTTTGATATGTCAGGGCTTTGATGCTGTTTCAGCTTGAAATATAACGGAGTTCCATTTATACTTTTCTGTGTGATATTGTTGTTTGATTTTATGTAGAAGTTGGACGCCTGACCTGGACACCCCTGGTAGCCAACTTGGTGAAGGTGAAGCATAATTTACCATAAATCAATAGGGACCTGAGAATCTGACATTCAGTTACTAACTGGTACTGAATTTTGATCAACAAATTGACTTGACTAATCAAGAAGATCAATTTGACCATATTAGGTTGGACACTGACGATATAGTAGCCCAATGGTATATTAAATATTGACACTAAGTTAATGGAGGTCTATATTCTCAGAAGTAGAATAACATTCAGGCACCATGATCGCAACCTGTGCAGACTGCTACTCAGTTTCTTTTAGTCACAAAACTCTTAAAAATAATTCATAACTGTACAACTGGAAGGTTGGTGCCAACCTGTTGATTCTAAGACTGTAGTCATGTGATCCGTGCTATCCCTGAACAATTGGATGATCAGATTTGAAACTCTGCTACCCTTTATCATGCAGAATAAATTCCCATTAAACAGATATGAAAACTAACTTCTGTATTAAGCTATTATTTCCCATTTTGTACATACATTCAATACGTTGTGCTACCTCAAGGCAGTACCTTCCTAATGTGCAGTTCCTAGAATTCTAATTATTCTGTGATGCTCTTATAACCAAGTAATTGCTGGGAAAAAGAGATGTGCTATTGAAGATTTTCATTTTACATTGCTCGTGCAGATACAAGATTGCCAAATATCGAAGGGAGCAACAATTTGTTTATAGTTTTGAAATTAGGTATTCTTGCGATTCTGTCCTGATGCGTACACAGCGAAGAATATAGATAGGGCAAAGTTCAAGTCGGCTATGCCATTTAATAAGATCGTGTCTTATTTGACTGTAATCTCAAATCTTGCCTACCACTGAGAATTGTTCACCCCTTGCTTAACAAGAATCTATCCACCTCTGCCTTTGCAGTATTCAAGGACTCTGCATCCACTGTCTCTTAAGGAAGTGAGTTCCCAGGACTCATGATGCTGCTTTGATAGCTTTCTGGAGCAGAGAATCCTTGTAGGCTTTGATATTTTTATGAAGTCATGTTTGAATTCCTTAATGTGTCTCTCGCCGTACAACATCCAGTAGTAATCATACATCACTAACAGAAAAGATATAAATATAAAAATTAATAGTAAAATAATACTTTGGAATAATATATTGAGGTTTTGTGAATGTGTATTGTTCTCATTCTCCAGATAAGCTGTAATATTTTACTATAAACCAGTAGAACTGTTTTTGCTAATAAGCAAATGTAGATATACGCTACATGAGCGAATTGAGATTCCTAGAGGTGCTAGGGGTTCTGTGTGTGTATGAACAGAGGACTCCAAACACCTTATGCAAAAACTTGCAATGCCTGTTGAGTGAGGATCTTTATTTGCTTCTTACTTGATTCAGAAATGTATTTTACACAGTAAACTGATGATAAAGCTTATCTTGTAGATCCTATGGATGTGATTGATGTCGATTGGTCCAGCCTGTTGCCCAAGCAGCCTAAAGAGCCAAGGGAGCCTGGAGCTGCTCTGTTAAAGTTCACCCCCGGAGCAATCCTGTTACGAGCGGGAATATCCAAGCGTCTGGCTGGTGCAGAATTGTTTGCCAAGGTCAATGAAACTTGTCGGGCTGCTATGAACAACACCAAAGGTATTGGTAATGTCACACCTCAGTTGTCACATTCATGTGCCGTAATATCATTAGGTAAATAGCATTATCTGAGTAGTGGGATACTGGGATATTAACAAACCTAACAATACCAATATTACATGTATTGTTTGATTGACACTCCAGACTGAGAAAATTTCTTGGCATTCAAGACCTTGTAGGAAACTATTTTGTATTTCTTAATTGTTTCTACAATTTAGGTTATCTGGTTTTCTTCCTCCCAAATAGTTTGATGGGTTTTTGAATGAGCTGGAAGCAGGACTAGATCATGAGGCCTTCGCACCCTGCATCTCCTTTCAAAATGATCATCAGCCTTAACCCCAACTCTACCTGCAGCCCATATCCTTGATTCCGTGAATGACCAATCATGTATCCATATCCGTCTTAAGTATATTTGTCGACAGAGCAGCTACAGTCCTCAGAAGTATAGAATCCCAAAGATTCACATTCTCCAAAGAGCACGTCTATGGAACTGGAGGTTAAATGATTAGTTTCAGCTTAGCTCCAGGACAGAACAATCTGGTTATAATAGTGCGAGAATATGACATGGAACCATACGCAATGCCTCAAAGATGCATTTGTGAGCATCCCCGGTATTTCTTTCCAACCAAAGTTCAAAGTGGGTGCAGTACCCATGATGAGTGAAGGATGCGTAATATTCAAAATTTAACCTAGACCCTTCCAGGCTGATATTCCAGCATTCTGCAGCAAATCTCAAACAAAAGTTCCTGAGCAAAATCTTTGTATTTCAAATGTTGGAATGGCAGAAAGTAATATTAGATTTTTGTTTGCCTACAGTATCTACTATATAAAGGAATTGCAGATCATTGTGTTTGATTGAAATAATGGTAGTAAATAATCACTGTATTAAAAATGCAATGTGACACAATGAATGCTTTCTTGATAAATGAGCTTCAGTTTGCAGTATTGATTACAATGCTTCAAAGTATGTGGATTGGTTTCTGGGTAGGTTTGCAATCTAATTTCAAATCGAATAGCCTTTCTGTTGCTAAAATAGACCAGAAGAGGAGGTATGAGTGAACTGAAGGTATTGTAAACCAATAAAAAGTACAACCATTGTACTCTGCCTGTATATTTTAGTTTATTTCTAGTGGCAGTGGTAATAATTGCATATTACTTGTATTTAATGCTATCGGCAGGGAATTGGGATTCTTCTATGAAAGGGAACAAGGGTCTTGTGCCACATGGTTAGAGGCCCTGCCTCTGGCTCTGAATTTCAGGATTTAACAGCTACCTGTCTGGAGATGTGTCCATAACTAATCCCAGCAGGAACTGGCGGAAACTGTTAGGGCTGGCTTAGGAATACCTCTGTAATTTACACCTCCGTAAATAAAAGCTTGTAAAAGTGTTTAAAGATTAGCTCCAGTTCCAGGAATGAAGGGTTTGCGATTAAAAATAGACTGGAACGGATGGGACTTTTTTCACTGGAAAGTAGGAGATTGAGGTTTGACCTTTGAGGATTATAAAATCATGAGACAAGGTGGATGACAGAGGTCTTTTCCCTACAGTGGTTGAGTTCAATGCTCGCAGCATATTTTTAAGGTGAAAGGAGAAAGATTTAAGAAGAATGTGAGGGGCAACTTCTTTACGTAGAAAGCGGTTCATGTGTGGAATGAACTGCCACAGAAAAAACATTTGGATAATTTCACGAATAGGAAAGGTTTGAAAGGTTATCAGCCAAGCACAGGCAGATGGGACTAGTTCAGTTTGGGAACATTGTCGGCATGGATTGGTTAGGCCAAAGGGTCTGTTTCCATGCTGTATAACAGTATAACCCCGTGTGTGTGTGTGATTGGTTTTCGTAATGAAACTAAATAGCAAAACTACTGGCAAAAATAGCCGATTACTTATCTCTAAGATTGGTATTATTTTATATCATAATCATGATTTCAGAAATTTGTATTCTTTTATGTTTGGGGGTTAGAATTTTGAAACCTGGACACACAATGTAATATTATTAGAGCAGCTTTTGAAGGTGTTTTCCAGTCATGCTCCACACGTAAAGAAGTAGAATATCCAAATGAGGAGTCATTGGATACAGTAAAACGGTGCCTATGGCAGCCTCAAAAGACTTGAGAATACAAAATTGCAACTGTAAACTTTTTTTCTTTCTGCATAATCCTCCATTTTCTTGTTCTTCATGCTTGATTCCTTTTAAATGTGTCTGTATTTAACTACTCCTTGTGGTTGTGAGTTCCATATTCTCACCATTGTCCAGATAATAGAATGACTTCTGAAATCTCCATTTGATTTCTTGACTATTTTAATAGCAACTAGTTTTGCTCTTTCCCATAATTGACGTCACTTTCTTTTAGGCTGTTCACTCAAAACCTCCTGTAATTTTAAGGATTTCTAATAATAAATAGATAAAATCTACAATTTTAACCTGTTCATCTTTTTCTTGTCCAAGCATGAACATGTTTGTGTCTTTTGCATCCTTAATACAAACGTTGTCCTTATTCACCATATTTATAATTTTCTTGAAGATGCAGAAAACCTTTTCGAACATGAGCTTGGAGCCCTCAACATGGCTGCTGTACAGAGAAAAGAGGAGAGAGCGAGTTTGCTTAGTAACCTGGGACCCTGCTGCAAAGCACTTTGCTCTCGTAGGGATCTTGCCATTCGTAAACAGCTATTAAGAAATGAAAGAGTAAGTCTCCTTCACTTTTTTTTAATCACTAACTGCAGTAGTATCTAGGGTGAAATTTTATGTCTGTCTCTGATTTAGGTCTATGTAACGTAGTAGGAAACTGTAAGAAACACGAGCTAAGGAGGCCATTAAAACTGGGCTCCATTGAGTGAGGTCATCGCTGATCTGATAATCTTCAACTCTGCTTTCCTGCCTTTTCCCTCTTACTTTTGATTCCCTTACTGATTAAAAATCTTCTATCTCAGCCTCGAATATACTTAATGACTCAACTTTGACAGCCCTGTGTGCTAGAGAACTCCACAGATTCACAACTCTCTGAGAGAAAAAGTTATTGCCTCATCTTTGACTTGAATATGCAACCTATTCTCGTAAGACATGGCTTAAGTCTAACTAATTTTGAATCAGGTAAGCCTTGTTTTCAACTTCCTGTCAGAAACTCAGAATCTAGAATGAGCCATTAATTTTGAAGCTAATAGTAGCATATTCTATGGTGAATTTCTAACAGTATGATATTAAATGGAAATTTAAACAAGTCACAGCCATTTTATTGGGAAACCTGCAGTGAAGATTAAGTATGTGATGGCCTGTGTTAGCTCAATGTTGACAGAGTCAAAGAGCAGGCAAGATTCATAGAACATAGAACAATTGGCTCATCTTGACTTCGTCAGAGCAGAGAATGGCAAACAGGGTAGGCCCCTGTGTAAAAACATCTTAAGTATTTGATCCCGTGTCAAATCAGTAAGGTCAGCTTTGGTGGCCACAACCTGTAGTCACGAAATGCCCTGAAAGTAGAAACATCATTCCCAGGATCCGGCTACTTAGTGCCGTCCAACGTTCATGTTGAAGTGAATTTGTATAAATATCTGGTAAGTAAGAAACCATAGGCATCATGCCCGCTGCTCACCTATTTGCAGCTCAGCACCACTGCTTCCGTAATAGAAGCCTCTATCTCTAGAAAACAGCCATTATTTTTCTTCCAGTAATTTACTCTAGTATCCCAAGCATTTATCGTTACTTGCAGAATAATGTTCTTCCTGACATAATTTCAAGCTTTTCACTCACTTTCATTTGTAATTTCTAGAAATCATTGATTTCCTGTTGTGTTGAAAATTATTTCAGCCCAGCTTTGTACCACTGCTTAGTCCTTATTGGGGCCACTTCCTGAAATTCCATTTTCCCAGAGTTTGTTCACGTTCTCATCGATTTAATTTCCTCTTAAAAGTGTACCAGAGTTTGCTTCAGTAGCCAACATGAGCTGAGGCATTCCATAACCTAAGACCTGTTGCTTGCACACTAAAACTATAGTCTCCCTCTTTATCCATCTAGTTCTTCAGTTGTCTATACATTGCTATGCCCAGTGGGAAGTCTTTGGTTCATTGTCTGCGGAAACCTCGTTCTGAGCCATTTTCTTGACTTTTTTTTATCAGTAATAGTTTGCCTTCTGCTGTCAGGAGCAGAGAAGGGAAGGAGGTGCCAAACCTTGCTCAGCTGTAATGGAAATTGAACCCACATTGTTGCTGTTGTTCTGAACCTCACACCAGCTATCTGGCTAGCTGAGATAACTGACCCCATCTACAGAGTACCAGTATTATATTTAATATCTTTGTTACCCATTTATTGACAAGAAATTTAAGGGAACATTTTACTGTTTACATTCTCCGTTCCTTTGACAATTCAAAATGTTTCTATCAAAAACTTTTGCCTTACCCCCTCCTTTTTCACATTTCCACGCCTGTCCTTCGTAGATGGCATCCAAAACTATTTGTTTGCCTCTTCTCTATTTCTATGGAACCACAATATTCAGCTCAACATTCATTTTATTTTTGCATTCCTTCTTTTATTTGCCTTTCATAAACTCCAGCTTACAATTAATCTATGCATGTCTGTTTCCACTCTAAACCCTGTTCCTTCATAAATATATTTCCTCGTTGACTATTTTGGTTCCTTGCCCTAATCCATTAAATTTACAGTTCCTGGTTTTGTTTTCAAATCTTTGATCTTGCTCTATTTTACCTCTGCAATTTTGCCTAGGCTTCCCTGTTCTCTCTGTCACACTGTTTAATGTCAGACCCTGGCTTCCTGTGCATCAAGGCACAATTAATGGCATAACACTCAAATACTCAAGTTATTCTTTATGGAACACCTCTCCCTCTTGGCTTTGTTTTCTGTCTGTTCTCCATCCTGTTTTCCCTCCATGTCCTGTCCTCCTTACCAAAAAACAATTCAAAATCCATTTTCCACCAGGCCTTCACTCAGTCCTACTTTGGTGTACTGTTTGTTCCTCTTAATAAAATGGTTTTGAATGTTTTATATGTTAAAACCACAGTGTAATGCTTCTTTTGTTTAATGTATCATTGTAGCAAATTTCCGCCCTGATCTGCTTCAGCACAATGTTGCCCGATGTTGGAGGTTTGTTTGTTTTTGGTCCCTCGAGAAATTGACATATAGCTGGAACCTTTCTTCCCTAAATTCCAAGCAATCAGCACTGTCTTTAAAGAAACTGTTCGTTGTTTAGGTCTGCCACTTGAATTCATCTTCAGGACCCCTGTTTCTTCACTTCCAATCCCACCCCTTTGATCAAGTTCTTACTCTCCTTTGACTCTTGGGTGCATGTTTGCACAGATCATTGAAGATGGCAGGATGGAATGAGAAATTAATAAAGGCTACAGTATCATGGGCTGTATTAATAGAAGCATAAGAGTGCAAGTGTAAGGAGGTATAAGGCACTTGTGAGACCTAATCTAAATTGTTACATACCATTTTGAGTGCCAGACTTTCAAAAGCATGTGAATGCAAGAGAGATTTAGAAGAATCGCTCCAGAGATCAAAAACTTCAATTATGCGGATAGGTTGGCAAAGTTGGGACTGCTCTCCTTAAAGAGATCGTTCAGAGAAATTCTAATAGTAAGTTTCAAGATCATGAGGGAATAAGTAAGGGTAGAAATGGAGAAAATGTTCCTGCTCATTAGAGGATCAAGAACGAGAATGAATTAAAGTTATCTGTAGATGAAGCAAATGAGAAAAAAAACTTTTTTGCCCAAATGGTTTGGGTCTGGGTTGCACTGCCTGGAAGGGTGGTTGAAGCAGGTTGAATTGACATGTTCAGAAGGGCTTTGGATGATCATTTAAATGGAAACAGTTTAAGATTTTGGCCAAGATTTGTAGCTTGGGTTGTGAGTGGGGGCGTCGACTTGCTCGCTGAGCTGGTTTGTTTTCATTCAGACGTTTCATCACCATGCTAGGTAACGTTATCAGTGAGGCCTCCAATGAAGCGATGTTCTTCTACTCTGCTTGGAATTTATACAGCCCGCTCCATTATAGTGAGTACTATCATTTCCAGTTCTGTTCTGTATGGGTTTATATATGGGGTCCAATTCTATATGTTTGTTGATTGCGTTACAGGTAGAGAACCATGCCTCTAGGAGTTTCCATGCGTGTCTGTGTTTGGCTTTGGCTGGGCTACTACGGTTGCGTCATCCCAGTTAAATAGATGGCCTTCATTATCCAAGTGTACTGATATTAGGCAACGTTTGTCATATCGTTTTACTGCTAGCTGATGTTCATGTATTCTGATGGCTAGCTTCCTTCCTCTCTGTCCGATATAAAGCTTGTGGCAGTCATTGCATGATATTTTGTAAACTACGTTGGTTCTGCATGTCATGGGAATGGGCTCTTTAATCCTTGTGATTAAAGAGCATTATAATCCTACCAGCAGACAAAGGGCGCGTGATCCTCATTACAATGCTTGAGAAATCACAGGCATTGCTTGCAGATACAAGCACTATCCAACGGGTGGCGATAAACCCAACAATGCAGCTGGATAATAGGAACACCCAGACAATGAAGAGACTAAAGGATGCAGGGCAGCTAACGAAGACAGACCACATGAGAATGAAACCAGAAGGCACGAACACACCCGCTTCAGTGGAATTTCCTAAAGTGCACAAACCAGACACAACCCATTGCTTCCTACCAGGCACACTTCACACAAACTGGCCAAGAGCCTACAACAGAGACTGAAACACCTAGTCGATGGATCATCCAATTCCATGCACTCAATCCAAGAATTCCTCACTATCCTCAAGAACATAAAAATCAGTGACGACAAGATTATGGCATCCTTTGACGTCACTGCATGATTTACATCATATGACATCCCACTAACCAAAGAAGTACTCGCCACTGAAGGAAGCAGCAGCTCCATCAGCAATGACAACATACTCAAACTACTAGACCTGTGCTTCATCACACACTTTGTCTTTAATGGTCAAGTATACAGACAGATCAATGGCACACCCATCCATCTCAGGACTCATTACAGAAGCAGCCATGCAGAGACTAGAACACACTACCCTCAACCTCATTCAACCTAAACTGTGGATCCAGTATGTGGACAACACATTTGTCATTATCAAACGCAACAAATTAGAAGGGACCCACCACTCATTATCAATGTATTCGCAGGGATTAAATTCACGAGAGAAGAAGAAAACAACAATAGCTTACGTTTCTGGATGTCAGAGTTGAACATTTGACCAACAGGGAGTTCCAAACCTCGGCATACAGAAAAGCAACCTACACTGACTAAATGCTCAACTTCCACAGCAACCACCCCCACGTCCACAAACAAAGCTGTATTAGGACGTTAGTTAAATGGGCCACCACTCACAGCAACAGGCCAGAACTAGGCAGGAAACAGGAAGAGCACCTATACAAAATCTTCGCTATGAATGGGTTTCCCCGCAATTCATCCGCAGGTCCCCACAAAATAGACAACAAGAGGACACAGTATCCCCTAACACAGTGGCCACACTGGACTACATCAAGAAGATATCAGACAATGAGACTCCTGTGACCACTAGGAATCATGGTAGCACACAAGCCCCACAGCCAGGCTACAACAAACACTCACGAGGATTAAAGACCCCATACTCACAACATGCAGAAAACATAATATACAAAATACCATGCAATGACTGCCACAAGCATTACATCGAACAGACAGGAAAGAACCTAGCCATCAGAATACATGAACTTCAGCTAGCAGCTAAACGACACGATGAACTTTTCTTAATATCAGTGCACTCGGACAGTGAAGGCCATCAGTTTAACTGGGACAATGTAACCGTAGTAGGCCAAGGCAAACATAGTCACGCACAGGAATTCCTGCAGGCATGGTTCTCAACCTATAATGCAATCACCAGACATATAGATTGGACCCTATATATAAACCCATACAGAACAAAACCAGAAATGACACTACTCACCATAATGGACCGGACAGTATAAATTCCAAGCAGAGTAGAACAACATGGTTTCACCTGAGGCCTCGTTGATGATGTTACCTAGCATGGTGACAAAACGTCTGAATGAAAACAAGCCAGCTCGGCAAGCAAGTCAACATCCTGAAATTGAAACAATGTGCAAGGGGTTCGGAAAAACACAGGAGAGTGGCACTAAATAATGGTGTTCGTTTAGAGAGCCTGTGAATACACAGTGGACCAAATAGCCTCCTGTATGAAACCTTAAACACCAATCCGTATTTTCATTTCATGGTGTATTTGTCATAGGCTCCCTCCTCCTCACTGTAGCTCCCGAGAGATCCCAAGATGAGAGGCTTCCCTTATGAGGACAGATTGAGCCGTTTAGGCCGATACTCACTAGAGCTTCGGACAAAAGGAGGTTGATTTCATGTATATAAAATGCTATGCCAGATTAAAGAAGTAGATGTAGAGAGGGCGTTTCCCGTTGTGTGGCAACCTAGAATGAGAGGTCATAGTGTTAGGCTGTAGGGTGGCAGATTTAAACATAGATGACGAGAAATTATTTCTGTCAAAGGGTTGTGAATGTGTGGAATTGACTGTCCCAGCACGCAGTGATACTGGGACCCTGAAGAAATTTGAGGACATGATAGACAGCAATTTAATGAGTAATAGTTTGAAGGCTTGTTGGGAGCAGGCAGGAGTTGAAGCCAAGACGAGATCATAATCATATTGAATGACGGAGCAGATTCAAGAAATTTTAGAACAGAATTGAATATCCTTTATTATCACTTATACTACAATACAGAAGTGTAGGAGTACAGTGAAATTTTTTTACAGTGGCTGTCTTTTAATGGCGCCACCTTAGGTATAAGTAGAAAACTTAGAGTAAAACATAGTCACGGTCTTATATGAGGAGGATTAAAGGAAAGCATATGCACTACTTACAGAGATAGTTACAACATAGTAAAAAGGTTTTAATTACAGTCCAATAACAGTAGCTCAGCATGTGTCACCAGACCACCCCTGCTCCTCATTCTTATGTGCCAAAGTCCAAATTGGAAACCAGGTCCTCATTTGTTCCAAGCCTGCTGTTGAATGGGCTGCTTGAGAGATTTATGAGAGAGAAGCATTTTTGACTTTTGTCCTTACTAAAAACATATAACACATTGACATTGAGAGATTCATTTTGTTTGTTATGCTTTTGTCATTGTATTTATTTGTATTTGTATTTATTTATCAGGGTACAATAAAGCAGATATACACAAATCCACCAGTCGTGGACAATGACCTTCTGAGATCAAGCCTTCGGTTGTTCAAACGCAAGGCATTATGTCGGGGTCCTGGACAGGAAAAAAGTGATGAGACCAAGATTTCTCGACCAAAGGTTAAACAGGAAGTTTGTGTGACGTAAAATTTTAGCAACATCATGGATTGAGTTTGATTTTGGTGTATCTGTATATAAAGAACTGGACCTCACACCTGAATAATTGGAAGGATACTATGTGCTTATTTACAAGCCTGACTCAGGACCTGTAATGGTCAAACTTTAAAGTTCCAGCTTTCACGAGTGTTTGTTTTAGGAGTTCTGATCACCTTGTCAGATACTGTTCTATGTACTGGACAAGTGGATGTTTCATTTTTGCAGTACAGTTTTGAAGTCTTTAATAAAACCTTGTCAGCTTTGTGCTTTTTTTTTGTTTAAATGTGTTTTTTTTATTAAAGGTGTGTGCAAAAAAAGGTGAATTATCGGAATTAAATCCAATCACAATTTAATATCTTGCCATTGTGTGTAATAATCATTGATATTTCAGCCTCAGTAATGTTCAGGAAGGTGAGTGCTTTTATGTGTCAAATCTTTATACTAAGTATTCTGAGGCACAGTCAAGTGCTTCTTTTCATCCAGGACCATTTACAACCTTGAAAGAAGGGAATCTCACCAAATAATAAATATATAATGTTCACTCCAATTCATTTTTAATTGAAAAGCCGCACAATGTATTTGATTATAGAGCAGCTTAGTCAACCAATTTTAAATTTCTTACGGACGAAATGATGTTAGTAGCAAAGATTTCCTTCAAATCTAAACAAAACAATTGTGTGACCTTTGTGTGTGTCTGGTTACATTACAGCTAAAAGATCTCTTCAGACGGGTAGTTATGCTTTGGTGAATGTCCATAGGTAAAATTCATTGTTTCTGACCTGTTTTATTGAGTTTCTCACATGCACAAATGTATTTGAATGTTTTCAAACATCATGCTATTTTTATCACCAAGACCTTAGAGTTATCGAATGATACAAAACAGAAGAAAACTGTCATCATTTGAAAACCTGACTTCAGACTAAGTAAGAGGTTAACACAGGTCTATGAAACTGTACAATAATTCTGCATCTTCTAGTACCAATCACATAGAAGACTCACTTAACTTTATCATTGGAGGAATCGATTAGATGCAACACGTTACAGCAATACGGATATGGCACGAGAAGACAAAACCTATTGAATTTGCCTCTGTGGTTTTAAAAACAAAGATTTTATCTTGCCAAATTTGTAAGACTATTACATTTCTTCAAAACTACATGCAAAACGTAATTAGCAGACATTTTTCATATCTATATTTATACAATGCACTGTTCGTATTTTTATGAACTTTTATGCTTTACATCCCTATTTAATTTTAAATAAATATATTAGTTGGTTTAGCCTGAAAAGCTGGTCTCGGTTTGATATTCACCTTTCTGAATTAGTTACAATGCATGTGATGACCTGTGTTTAACTTTAGTGAACAGATTTCTGATGTACGGTTAAAACAAGTAAACAAGGATAGATTCATGAAAGTGCACAATCTATTGATTATGAAGTTCTAAATATATTTGTGGGCACTATTATTGAATGAAAAGCTAGTCCTGAAAAATGCCTTTGTTTTGATGTGAACTGTAGTGAGTGGGTGGCAGTCCTGAATTTCTCTCAGTTAAGTTCTCTTTACAGTTAAGAGTTTAAGCATAATAGATTACAGTAATATTTTCAGTTTATGTCCCCCTAGCTCTTGATTCCCCATCAAAGAAAATAATTGGCTGCTCAGTTGGTCACTGTCATCGATCAAAATGACTTTGTCAGGACAGCAGCCTAATCAAAGTTAAAATAATGAGGAAAAATTATGCCCATTGAAACCACAACCTGATTGCATGCTCAGGGAATTCACGTACAACTTTAAAAACAAGTGTTTTTCTTTAGATTGTCATATAGCTGTGCAAAAAGTGAAGTGGTACAAGTTGCAAGCATGCAGGTAAAGTGCTTGAGGCAGAAGGGTCTGATGATGTGATCACATTACCAGTCTGAAGATGTAAACAATGCTAATTCTGCTTCTTGCATGTTAAATTCCAAACCACAGCGTGTCCTCATAATGAGTTGTAATTTAGTAGAGGAATCAACTGATTTCTCTTCAGAGCTGTCAGATAAAGAGAGAGCACGGTTTGCAGGGTTCTTAAGCGCAGTATTTTTGTTTCTTGTTTTAAGGCAAATTCAGTCACAGAAAAGTGTTCTTGCACTCTTAGAACTGTCACTACATGAGTAATACTAACCAACCTCTTGCAGCAGGTTCTTTTTTCTCACGGTGGGTTTAATGTGTTTAATGATTCATAATTTTATGCCTGCAATACTCCTCTACTCTGCGATGCATACAGCCAGGGGGAGTATTAAGAAACAAAGGAAATAAGGTAATCTCATATTGATGCTGGACAGAATGTGCTCTCCAGGGAGATCAGTATGATGAATTATCGTCAGTAAGGAACAGAAATGTAGATCAAATTAATGAGTAAACAAACCAACCCATCCTGTGTGTTTTAAACAAGTTATTGATCGATAATAACCATGGCCTTGACTGTCTTGTTGGACAGGCTCACTGATGTTAGTTTTCTTTACAGAGAAGCCACAGCAATAAATCCCTACACAGATCAATAGCTTACATTACAGTATTATTTAAAATATGAAGTTCTCTGCCGTTTAATCAATGTACTATTGACAGGCTGTATCCTATACAGGTACAATGCCCTAGAACGTTTAACCCTCAGCACATTGACCTTTGAGAGAAGGAGACTACTCTGTAGAACTGCTCATGTTTCAGCAGAGAAACTGTTTTTGTTAAATATAGTGCGTTTCCCACAATTGTTTATGGTGTGGGTTTTGTGGGAAATTCAGGTTGTAGTTATGGATGTGAGTAACTCACTTTTGGCTTGGCCATGGTCCCAATTTCTAACATTCAGCTTACTGTTCTTTTAGGCTTCATGTACAGAATGTGTGTTTAAGGCTTTCAGCGCATGGCTTGGATCAACCTCAATATGTGTTGAACTACTAATTGGATTTTTTTAGAAGTGTAAAATTGATACTAAATCAGTTCAATTTAATTTGAGCAATGTTTAAAAAGTTGTTCCTGATTAAGCATATTTACCCTAAAGCTAAAGCAAAATCTTTCACAGCAGGTAATTTTTTAAAGGAAAGGATTAATTCATGAATAAAAGCACTTCATATTTAAAGCATCTTAGAATCGTAGAGGCCTACAGCACGGAAGCAGGCCCTTCAATCCATACAGTCCTTGCCAACCAATTTTCCAAAACTAAATTAGTCCCAACTGCCTGTGCTTCACCCATATTCCTCCAAATATTTCTTCTTCAAGTACTTATCCAAATGTCTTTTAAAAATTCCAACTGTATCCGCATCCACCACTTCCTCTGGAAGTTCATTCCACTCACAAACCATTTTGTGTGTTTAATAAAAACAATTGCCCTTCATGCCCTTTTTAAATCTCTCTCCTGTCACATTAGAAATATGCCCTCTAGTCTTGAAATCCCCCAACCTGGGGAAAAGATACCTGTCATTCACCTCATGATTTTATAAACCTCTGTAAGGTCACCCTTCCTGCGCTACAGTGAGAACAGTCCCAGCCTCTCCTTATGACTCAAAACCCTCCATCCCTGGTGTCATCCTGTTAAATCTCTTCTGAACCCTCCCCAGCTTAGTAATATCTTTCCAATAACAAGGAGAAAGGAAAGGAAAATTAATGGCTTCACTTTTGATTCATTTCACTCCCTTCCCAAAGGATGAATTTTCTTGCTGGTTTGGAGATCCTACAACAATTTTCCCCTTCCCTGCAGTAGCTGCCTCATAACGAAAATCACTGACTTGCCAAAATGTTACCTTGCAGGGAGACAACCCATACTTGAAGGTTTTCAGGGTATCAGGAAAATTGATACTTTCAAATTACAGATAATAGGAGGTCGCTTATCATTTTCCTCCACTCAAATATATAATCAATTTCATCAGATTTTTATCCCCGCCCCGACAATACATCTCTAAGTGCAGTTTCCAATTTACACGGAGAAAAAATCAGCTAAAAAGGAATGATGTGTATTTATGCTTAACCACCAACCAATTATGTAATTTTGAACTGTAGTCAGTACTGTGATACAAGGACCTTGACAATCAATTTAAGTAAAGCAAGCTCCCATAAACAGTGATGGAAGAATGACTGGATAATCTGTTGCTGTGTTGATTGAGGGATAAATATTGGCCAAGGCATAGGAAAGAAGTTCTCTGCTGTTTTTAAAAATAGGACCTATTGCATCTACTTGAGATGGAAAGCAGAGCCTCAGTAGGGAGTAGTAATGTTTTGGTACCATACTGAAGCTCCAGATTTGAATTTTTTGATCAAGTTCTGGAGTGGTACTTAAAACAAATTTCAAAGCTTAACTTTGACGCCTAAAGGACAGCTGGCTGACCAGTGCTAATAGTGCTTTCTCCTTATTACCCTATTCTCTCTTTAGGTTGGTGGATTTTGCTGGGGTCGGATGCCATAATACACAATGACTTTCTTGTTACCTTTCTGGAGTGGCTATTCTTTCAATACCAACCCAGACTTTTAGATTCAATATGCCTTCAACTCAAGGGTGTTGAAATTCGAAAAAAAAATGTGATGTTTAATTGTACAGACCACATCTGGAGTTTTGTACTGATCGGGTTGGATTGAAGAGGCTCATTAAAACTAGTTTGGACCAGTTGGACCAAACAATTTTGGAGCTGTTCCCAATGTGGCCTCCTCTACATTGGTGAGACCATGTGGACACTTGGAGACCATTTTTTAGAGCATCTGTGCTCTGTGCGCAACAAACAACAACGCCTTCCAGTCGCGGATCGTTTTAACGGCCTCTCCCATTCCCTGGGCAGCATGGCTTTCCTGGGCCGCCTCCACTGTCACAATGATGCCACACGGAAACTGGAGGAGCAGCACATCATATTCCATCTACCAAAGGCCTAAACATGGAATTTATCAGTTTTAAAATACCCCCCACTCCCAGCCTCATCCCATGTCCAACCCTCCCTCTCATCCCTGCCTCCCTGACCTGCCTAAACCTGTCCATCTTTTCTCTCCCACCTTGCTGACCAATCCCGACACTGCCTACATGCATTCACCTATCACCTTCCTCAGCCCTACTCCACCTCACTCTCTTTATTTCTGAGCTCCCCTCCCCCTCCCAATTTCTGAAGAAGGGTCCTGACCCAAAACATCAACTTTCCGGCTCCTCTGATGTTGTCTGGCCTGCTGTGTTCCTGCAGCCCCACACTTCATTATATGTATCTGTGCCCCTGGGTCTCTCTATTAACTGTCTAAGTCCTGCCCTGGTTTGCCTGCCCAGGGTCAAAGAGCCTGTTTCCATGCTGTGTGACTCTGTGACCAGTCGTAGATTTCAAGTGGTTAAAAACATCCTCAGTGCAGTTTATTAAAACTTACATAAAAAGTATGTGTATGTGGAGTCTAAATGCCTAAATGTATTGCTGATAATGGTGCTATAACATTTTTCGGACATTTGAGCCTTCTCCATCTATGATCATGTCTGATCTTCTATCTTGTTGCGGTATTCCTGCTTTCTCCCATACACCTTGATACCTTTAAAATCTAAAACTTGATCCCCCTCTTTCTTGAACATATTCAGTGGCTTGGCCTCCACAGCCTTCTGTGGTAGAGAATTCCACAGGTTCACTGCTCTTTCAGTGAAGAAGATTGACCTCACAAGTCCTTAATGGTCTGCCCCATATCCTGAGACTCAGTCCACTGGTTCTAGACTCCCCAACCAGGGGAAATGACTTCCTTGCATCTAATCTGTCCAGCTCTGTTAATTTTTTTATATTTCAGTCAGATCCCCTTTCAACCTTCTAAACATTAGTGAATACAGTGAACCTAATCTGCCCTCATAAGACAGTCCTGCCATCCCCGGTATCAGCCTAGAGGATAAATTAAACACTCAATCACTAAGAGTTTGACCATTCTGTATAAGGTGTATTCACTATTCTCACACTTTTTTGCTTGTATTTTCAAAAGGTATTTGGAAAGATGCCTTGTCGTAGGTTATAAGGACATGAGCGCACATGTGATAAGGAAACTAGAAACAGCAGTATCAAACCCCATCAAGCCTGCTGTGCTATTTAAGATGATCGTGGCCTATCATTCTCGAGCATTTCGCAAGTGGGGCCAATGTTTCCCCATGTAATCTGCCCAGATCCCTCATGATTTTGACTGCTATTATCTGATCTCCTCTCAATCTTCTCAGACAAAAACGATCCCAATTCCTCCAATCTATCTTCACGACTGAATTTCCAATCCCTAAAGCAATCCTTGCGAATCTTTTCTGCAATGTCTCCAGTGCATTAGCGTATTTTCTAAAGTGTGGCACCCAGAACTGGTGTGACGCCAAACAGGTGTCTTGTGGAATTGCAATATAACTTCTTTGTCTAAAGTCTGTGATGCTGTATATTTTATTAACCACACTCAACATTTATTAACATTGCATATGTGAATTAAGTAATTGCAGGTGAAATGAAGTGAAAATGGCAACTTTGTCATCAATAAGATCAAAATTCTTTGGAACAATCTGCCCCAGCATTCCTTATGATCATGGCTGATCAAGCACTTCAGTTCCTTTTATCCACTCCATCCCTATAATCCTTAATGTCGTTGGTAATCATAAATCTATTAACCTCTACTTTAAACATATTCAAAGACTGAGCCTCATCTGATCGCTGTGGTAGAGAATTCCCAAGATTCACAACTCGCTGAGGAAAAGAAAAATTCTCCTTATCTGAGTACTAAATGAATACATAAATTTTAAATTATGCCCCCTGGTTCTAGACTGCCCAACCAGCAAAATCTCTTACCTGCATCTACCCGGTCTATGCCTTCAGAACTTTGTGTGTCAATGAGATCATCTTTAATTCTTTGAAATTCCAAATACATGCCCAGTTTTCCAAATCTTTTCTCAGGACAGTTCCGACATCCCAGTATCAAGTCTGAGATAAGGAGTCAAAAACTGCACACAGTATTCCAACTAAGTTTCTATACAGTGGAAGCAAGACATTACTATTCCTCTGGTCAAATCCTCTTGAAATAAAGGCTAACATTCCCGTCAGCCTTTGTAATCACTTGCTGCATCTGCATGTTGGACTCCAGTGACGCTTTTGATTAACTCGGAAATGTAAGTGTCACTGGCTGGCTGCAATTTATTGCCTGTCCCTAACTGCCCTTGAGGAGTTAGTGATGAGCTGCCTCCTTGAGCTGCTGTAGCCCATGTGCTACAGGTTGATGAGGAAGGGAATTCCAGGATTATGACCCAGTGACAGTGAAGGAACAGCAATATATTTCCAAGTCAGGATGGTGAGTGCTTTGAAGGGGAACATGCTGGTGGTGGTGTTCCCATGTATCTGCTGCCCTTGTCCTAGGTGGAAGTTGTGGGTTTGGAAAGTGGTGCCTGAGTTGAATTGGTGAATTTCTGCAGAGCATCTTGTAGATGGTGAGGGAAGGGTGGGGGTGCTGTTGAGCGTTGGTGGTGAAGTGATTGAATGTTTGTGGATGGTGTGCCAATCAAGTGGGCTGTCCTGGATTGTGTCAAGTTTGTTTCTAGAGCTGCACCTCCCAGGCAAATGGGGAGTTATCCATCACACTCCTGACTTGTGCCTTGTAGATAGTGGACAGACTTTGGGGAGTTGAGGGAAGTTACTGCAGTATTCCTAGTCTCTGATCTGTTCTTGTAGCCACTGTGTTTACATGTCGAGGCCAGTTCAGTTTCTGGTCAATGGTAATCCCCACGATATTGATAGTGGGGATTAGTGATGGCAACTCCACTGAATGTCATGGCTGATTTAATAATCCTCAACTCCACTTTCCTTTTGACATCCCTCTGTGAACTCTGTGTGTTGGCTTTGCAACTTGCCTTCTGTGTCATCTGCCAACTTGGCAACAATTCCCTCATCCAAGTCATTTATAGTGTATATTGTAACTAATTATGGTCCCAGCACTGAACCCTGCCTCACTGCCTCATGCCAGTTGCCATCCTGAAAATGCCCCCCTTATCCCAACGTTCTGTCTTCAGTTAGTTAGCCAATCCTCTTTCCATGCTAATATGTTAACTCTGAGATCATTATAAATAGCCTCACGTGTGGTACCTTATCGAATGTCTTTTGGAAATCAAAATATAGTGCATTTCTCAGATGGTCCTCAGTCCATGGGATTCTCTGACCCAGAAGCTGGATCATGGAGTTTATTCAAGGCTGAGTTAGATTTTTTGATAGTCAAGGGAATCAAGTGTTATGGAGGTGGTAGTGATGAAAGTGGAGTTAAGACAATGATCGATCAGCCATGATCTTATTGGATGATGTCGTAGGTCTACAGGCTGAGTCGCCTGTTTGTGCTCCTAGGTCTTACGCTCTGCTAATGCTTTAAATTGTAAGGATGAAGTGCATACATCTTCTGAATAGCAGAAAATTCTCAAGTTTTAATTAGCTTTTGAAAATCAACAGTACCTAATCATCTTTATTGTATGTTGCATGCAGTTTGTTGTCTGGTCCACCTTTAACAACTTCAGTTCTGCAGAAGGGCCATTGCCCTGCAACACTAACTCGTCTTCTCTCCCCCTAGATACCGCCTTAACTGCTGAGTATTTTATTTGTTTCAGATTTCCAGCTTCGGCAGTGTTATTATTTTGTGTACAGTTTTCTTTCTTTTTCATTTCTCCTTATCTGTTGTAGGGGCAACGTAAAACAAATGAGAGCTCCCCATTTGAAAAGTATACAGAAGGGGTTTTGAAACTTCGTCTTTGCGGCTGTCTTCTGTCCGTGTGGAGATGTGAGGATCACGTATAAAGGCATTCCCACTAATTGCTAATACAGGCAGTCCCGTTCGTGACTGAGTTTTGGAATCTGTTCAAAGGTCGATTTGTGCGAATTGTGGGACAGTGGAAAGCAGCTGTTCATAAATACAGGAAATGTTCATATATCGGGGTCTTTGAAATTATAGCCATTCGTGGGATCATGTTTATAAGTAGAAGTGTTTGTAAGTAAGATATTCATAAGGGGGGACCCCTGCTCATTTCTCATGTATAATAATAGATCTATGTATTACGATCAAGGGTATATTTTCCATCCCCGTATTCACAAAGGGAAGGGATGATGTGGATATAGTAAACTAAGAGGAATACTGTGAAATATTGGACAAGAAAATCACAACGAGAGAGGAAGTGTTAGAGGAGTTGGAATCCTTGAAAAAGTGAATAAGTTGCCAGGGCTGGTTGGATTGTTCCCTAGGATGTTGAAGGAGGTCAGGGAGGAAATAGCAGATGCTCTGAGGATTATTTTCCAATCTTCACTGGACACGAGGTGCTGGAGGACTGCAAATGTGGTTCTGTTGTTTAAAAAGGGTTGGCTTATTTTCTGTGTTTTCAGATGGTATTGGAGAGTGGTGACACTGAACAATACATATGACTATTCGTATTTATAATGAATGCATGTGACAATAAATAACTCAAATCAAATCAAAGGAAATGCCAAACAATTGTCGGCCAATTAGTCTTAACTTTGGTGGTGGGCAAATTGTTAAAGTCCAGCCTGAGAGATTTGGATAAACAGTCATTTAGAAAGGCATGGACTAGTCAGGGATAGGCAGCATGGCTTTGTTAAGGGAAGGTCATGTCTTACGAATTTGATTAAATTCTTTGAGGAAGCAACGAGGAAGGTAGTGCAGTGGATGTTGGCTGCATGGGTTTTAGTAAGTCATTTGACAAGGCCCCATTTGGCAGACTGGTCAAAAATTGCAAGCCCGTGGGATACAGGGTGATGTGTCGAACTGGATCCAAAGTTGTCTTAATAACAGGAAACAAAGGATCATGATCGATGGCTGAACTTGCGAATGGAAAGCTGTCTCAAGTGGTATTCCACGGGGCTCAGTGTTGGGACCACTGCTGTTAGTTTTCTATGTTAATGATTTGAACTTAAATGTGGAGGGGCACAACTGGGAAGTTTACAGACGGCACAAAAGTTTACAGCTTATATAATAATTTATAATGTAGAGGATAGCTGTAAAGTGATATACATGTGTTGGTGGACTGGGTGGTAAAGTGGCAAATGGAGTTAAACTCTAATAAGTGCAAGGTAATGTATTTAGGAAGGTCAGACAGTAAAAGAGAATTCACAATAAATGGGAATATACTGAGGGGTAAATAAAGTGAGAGATCTTGTCATGCAAATGCACAGGTCTCTACAGGTGGATAAAGTTGAAGAGAAGGCATGTGGAATGTTATCCTTTATTGGTATGGGTATGGAATATAAAAATAGGAATATGATGATGAAATTGCATAAAGAAACTAGTGAGGCCATAACTGAATTTTTGTGTGCGGTTATGGTCACGACATCACGGGAAGGACAACACTTGCTTTGGAGGGAGCACAGAGAAGATTTACCAGAATGTCATCAGGGCTGGAGAAGTGTAGCTGTGAGGAGGGATTGGAGAGGTTGGGGTTATTTTCCTTGGAACAGAGAAAGCTGAGGGGCGGCATGATTGTGGTGTACAAATGGTGAGTGATAGAGAGACAGTAGACAGAAGGATATAACAGGGCGTGAGGCTGGATGAACACAGCAGGCCAAGCAGCATCAGAGGAGCAGGAAAGCTTGACGTTTCGAGTCGGGACCTTCTTCAGAAATGGGGGAGGGGAAGGGGATTCTGAAATAAGTAAGGAGATGGGGGAGGCAGATAGAAGATAGATAAAGGAGAAGATAGGGTGAGAGGAGATAGACAGATCAAAGAGGCGGGGTTAGAGCCAGTAAAGGTCAGTGTAGGTGGGGAGTTGGGGAGGGGATAGGTCAGTCCAGGGAGGATGGACAGGTCAAGGGGGTGGTATGAAATTAGTGGGTGGGAGATGGGGTTGAGGCTTGAGGTGGGAGGAATGGTTAGGGAGGCGGAGACTAGTTGGGCTGGTTTTGGGATGTGGTGGGGGGGGGTGGTAGATTTTGAAGCTTGTGTTGTCTACATTGATAGCCTTGGCTGCAGGGTTCCCAAGCGAAATATGAGACGCTGTTCCTGCATCTTTCATGTGGCATCATTGTGGCACTGCAGGATGCCCAGGATGGACATGTCGTCCGAGGAGATGTGGCGGTGGGGGGGAGTTGAAATGGTTCACGACTGGGAGGTGTAGTTGTTTGTTGCAAACTGAGCGTAGGTGTTCCGCAAAGCGGTCCCCAAGCCTCCGTTTGGTTTTCCCGATGTAGAGAGGCCACAACGGGAACAGTGGATGCAGTATATCACATTAACAGATGAGCAGGTGAACATCTGTTTGATGTGAAATGTCTTCTTAGGGCCTGGGATGGGAGGTGAGGGGGGAGTTAAGGGGCAGGTGTAGCACTTCCTGCAGTTGCAGGGAAAAGTCCCGGGGATGGTGAGGCTGGAGGGGACTGTGGACCCGATGAGGGAGTCACGGAGAGAGTGGTCCCTCCGGAAAGCACATAAGGGAGGAGAGGGAAAAATGTCTTTGGTGGTGGAGTCAGATTGCAGCTGGCAGAAATGTCAGAGGATGATATGTTGGATAGACAGAAGGAACCTGTTTCCCAAGGCAGAGAGTTCAAAAACCAAGTTAGATTCAAGCTAAGTGGCAGAAGGAAAAGCATTTTTAATGCAGGGGATGCTTGATGTCTAGAATTTGCTGTCTGAGTTGATGGTGGAGGCAGAGACCCTGAACTCTTTAAAATGTACCTGGATTACACCTTAAAGTGGATGATGGGTGAGTACTAGTGGTGGAGTGTTCAGAAAGAAAGAGTAAGTAATAGATTATACTCTAAACCCGTGCTCTGCCAGTTATTGACTTGCTCCAATGCTGCCAAATACTTCAGAATTATCATGAGAACCTGTATCTAGGCTGGGGAATGCAGTCTAATTTCTTTGTTCGATTAATTCTGTACTTGAGTTAGCAGAAAAAGAATGGATATGTCACTCCCCTTGACTGACTGCCTGTATTAAAAGGTGAGTACTTTGATACTAGGTGAGATCCAATTTAAACAGTACATAGAAATCAAGATATAATTTTTTTGGGCATATGTGATGTCTATTCCCATGCTAACTCCCCACGTTACTTTGGATTATTCTGCATAGCTGCCGGGAATGGTTCATCCTCCTTGTATGATAGTTTCTGTGTCTGTCCGTTTTCAGGAGATGCCAAATGCTGGAAAACAGGAATAGAATAATTGGATGCTTGTTTTTGTCTAGCACAGACGTGATGGGCCAAAGGGGCTTTTTTTTTCTTGTTCTGTCAACCTCAATGACTTTAAGGTCAAGGACGTTTATGAAGGGATCAAAAAAGCGACAGGTCACTCAGCAGAACAAACAGCTTCATTGAAAACAAAGGTAGAAAGCCATCGCTGACTGCATAAGAAGTTCAAAGGTGAAATGTGAAGATGTACTATGAACGTCATCACCAAGGAAATTCTAGATACTGTAGGAAGCTTCCCTGTCATGGTAGGGCTGGATATCAAACGTACAGCAGAGGAGCTTAGTAACACTTGACTCAGTTGCCTTGGACCATGTTCTTGGTGCGTTGCTTGATTTCTTTAAGCACGGGGAATCTGTAGTCTTGGCAAACATCTTTGTCTCTGATGGAGGAGTAGTGGCAGGATGTGAGGAATATACATGGACCATGATGCTGTACAAGCCGAGGGCGACCACTATTACTCTCACAACTGTCAGGGCATCTTCCTGCTGAGCATCACAGGCAAATGCGTTTTCCTTTTGTCAGTTGCAGGCCTTGGCTGTACACATGTACCCTGAATCCCAGTGGGATTCCAGAACTGGAAGATCTACAATTAACATAAGTCTGCTCAGTCTGGCAGCTGCAAGGGAAATGCCCTCGAACATAGAAGACCGTTATAACTTATCCCCAATGAGCCTTCATTAAAGTGTCTGGCCATGGGAGCAAAGGTGGTGAAGATGCAGTGAAAAGTATTGTTTTTGCATGCTACCCAGGGAAATCATATCTTGCAAAAGCACATCAGGGTAATAGACCAGAATGCAGAGTAGAGTGTTACAGAGAAGGTGCAGAGAAAAATATATGTGCGGCCCATTCAAAAATCTGATAATAGTGCTGGAGAGGCTGTACTTAAATCTGTTGGTATGTGTTTTCAAACTTTTGTATTCTCTGCCTGGTGAAAGGAAGGTATAACCGGGGTGGGATTATGTTGGCTGCTTTACCGAGGCAATGGGAAGCATAGACGGAGTCCATGGATGAAAGGAGGCCACACAGGGAGCAGCAGATGCAGTAAACCAAGTTGACGGATGTGCAGGTGAACTCCTGTCTGATGTGGAAGGCTTGCTTTGTACCTTGAAGGAGGTGAGGAGGGAGGTGTAGGGGCAGCTGTATCTCTTCCTGCAGTTCCAGGGGAAGGTGAGGAGTGTGGAGCAGATGAAGGAGTTGTGGAGAGTGTGATCCCTTCGAAAGGCACATAGGGTGGGGAGGGAAATATCTCTTTGTTTGTGGTGTCAAATTGTAGGTGGCGGAAGTGGCAGAGAATGATATGCTGGATGCTCAGGTTGGTGGAGTGACATGTGAGGACATAGGGGGCTTCTGTCTTTATTTTTGTTGGAGGGAGGGGTTGTGAAGGCAGAAAGGCAGGAAATGCAGGAGATGTGGTTGAGGGCATTTTGAATCACCGGAGGGGGGAGGTTAAGGTCTTTGAAACAGAAGGACATCCACTCCACACTCCCCGCTAACCCCACCACGCCCGGCACCTTTCCCTGCAACCACAGGGAGTACTACACCTGCCCCTGCACTTTCACCCCCTCACCTTCATTCTAGGCCCAAAACAAATCTTCCACATTAGACAGAGGTTCACCTGCACATCTGTCAATATGATCTACTACATCTGCTGCTCCCAATATGACCTTTTTTACATCAGTGAGAGTAAGCATAGACTCGGAGATCATTTTGTAGAGCATCTGCGCTCTGTACCCAACAAATGGTAACATCTTTCAGTCACCAACAATTTTAACTCCTCCTCCCACTCCCACACGTCCATCCTGGGCCACTTCCAATGTCACAATGACACCACCCGCAAACTGGAGGAGGAGCAATACCTTGGGAACCCACAGCCCAATGGCCTAAACATGTAATTCACTAGTTTTAAAATGCCCCTACCCCCAGCGTCATCCAATGGCCATCCCTCCTTCTCATCCCCGCCTCCTTGACCTGACACAACCTATCCATCTTCTCAGAGATAAAGGGAACTGCAGATGCTGGAGAATCCAAGATGATAAAGTGTGAAGCTGGATGAACACAGCAGGCCAAGCAGCATCTCAGGAGCACAAAAGCTGACATTTCGGGCCTAGACCCTTCATCAGAGGGGGTCTAGGCCCAAAATGTCAGCTTTTGTGCTCCTGAGATGCTGCTTGGCCTGCTGTGTTCATCCAGCCTCAAACTTTATCATCCATCTTCTCCCCCACCTATGCACCCCTTCCACCTCACTGACCAACCCACCTCACCCTACCTGCACTCACCTGTCACTATCTCACCTACCTTCCCAGCCCCACCCCTTCTTCTAATATTCCAGCTCCCTTCCCCCTCCCCTTTTCTGAAACATCAACTTTCCTGCTGCTGTGATGCTGCCTGGTCTGCTGTACTCCTCCAGCTCCACGCTTTGTTGTCTCTGTCTCTGACTCCAGCACCTGCAGTTCTTGCTGTCCCTCAATGGATGGAAGGCTGGTTTGCATGGTGGACTGGACTGGGCTGGGTTCACAACTCTCTAAGTTTTTGCCGTCTTGGGCAGAGAAGTTGTGACCTCCTCTTTCCATGCTGACATGATAGGTAAAGTCAGCTATGACAGAACAACATTGGAACCCTTCGAAATCGCAGTGGGGTCCACAGAGAGTTGGATTCTGATGTTGATACTATCTGGCATATTCTTCTCTTTGCGGCTGCCATATGCCTTCAGCTCATCTATGGAGCCTGTCTACTTATAAACCAGATGGTTGAGAGGTGACTTAATTGAGATGTATAACATAATCAGAGGGTTAGATAGGGTGGATAGGGAGAGCCTTTTTCCTAGGATGGTGATGGCAAGCACGAGGGAGCATAGCTTTAAATTGAGGGGTGAAAGATATAGGACAGATGTCAGAGGTGGTTTCTTTACTCAGGGAGTAGTAAGGGAATGGAACGCTTTGCCTGCAACGGCAGTATATTCGCCAACTTTAGGTACATTTAAGTCGTCTTTGGATAAGCATATGGACATACATGGAATAGTGTAGGTTAGATGGGCTTCAGATCGGTATGACAAGTTGGCACAACATCGAGGGCCGAAGGGCCTGTACTGTGCTGAAATGTTCTATGTTCTATGAAGGCAGGGGTAGCCAGCTTTGCCCACCTGATATCCAAGACAAAGATGAGCCGAGTACATAAACAGATGGCAGGAAAAGCGCAGCAGGTCTGCCAGAATCTGTGGAGAGAAATCCGAGTTAACGTTTTGGGTCGAGTGACTGAGCTGAATGAGCCAGCTACACCTAAAAGAATTGCTGTGCACAGACAATGCTGTGCCGAGATCCCATATTAACCATGTAGAGAGATTGGAGTTAAATTGTTTTGGAGGAGTTAAGACTTGTGTGCGAAAGTGCTGGTATGTTTAGAGTATAATATTTAACAGTTCACACTGTCCATCTTCAAATTCCCAGCATCCATTTCAGAGTTAGGAAAGGCTCACACAAAGTACCATCGTATATATATGATTGTCAGATTGCACAGGGGTTTGGGTATCTTTTGCCAGGCAGCTTTACACCAGTCTTACTCACTTGTCGTCCATGTTTAACCAGGCACTCTGCAGTGATGGCCAGAATAACTAAAATGTACCAGACACCCATTTCACCTGGAGTCCTGCTTTCCTTTGCAAGTGCAAGACTTTGAATTCTGGTAGCATGACTTGAAGGGTTAGGACTGGGCTAGAGTTTCTCGAGATTGGGGAGTGAGGTCCAACTGAACTTGAACAAATTGTTGTGGAATTGCACCATTTTTATAGTGTGCGGCTGCTGAATGATACACCCCACTGTGAATAATCTATTGATTGCTCCTGAAACATGGAGCTTATAGTAAAGATCTTAAATGAGAGGTTCATCTTGGTGCATTTGCCCGATTTTCAGTCCGTGCCTATTTGGCTTCACTAGCAAGGTGCCTAGGGAGCTGATTTCAATGTCAATTTCATCTCACAAGAGCCTGTTGTCTGGGCAGTCACTTTATTTCAGTGGTTACCCCAGTCTGATGACATATTGTCAGTTTGAATACCAGTCCATTTTTTTTGGGTAAGTTTCAGAAATTGTTTTCTTATAACCTCTTCTATTTTCTTTAGAATCAGTGCAGGCCGACTCTGAACTGATTACATTAATGTGCTTTCTGAAAGGCCATTGCACTCATGATAAAAGCTAATCTTGAATTTTGTGAAGTACTTCTGATTGAACTTAGAGCGTGTTAGAGGGGTGTCACGGTGGCTCAATGGTTAGCACTGCTGCCTGTCAGTGCCAGGGTTCCAGGTTCAAATCCAGCCTCGGGCAACTGTTGTGTGGAGTTTACACATTCTCCCCCACGTCTGTGTGCGTTTCTCCAGGTGCTCCAGTTTCCTCCCACAGTGCAAAGGTGTGCAGGTTAGGTGATTGGCCATGGTAAATTTCCCATAGTGTCCAGGGATATGTGGGCTAGGTGGATTAGCCATGGGAAATGCAGGATTACAGGGGTAGGATGGGGGGTGGGTCTGGGTGGGATGCTGTTTGGTGGGTCAGTGTGGACTCAATGGGCTGAATGGCCTGCTTCCACACTGTAGGGATTCTATGATTCCATGTGTATGAACTCACTGAAATGATAGAGATGATGGTGTTGGTTTATCCCGAAGCTATACTGATGTAACATGCATTAGACTGAAATGAAAGAAATTGCACATTGCTTTTTGATACATCACAAAACAATTCACAGTAAATCGAATATGTTTGAGTTGTCATCGTTGTTGTGGATACGGCATCGCAGTCCGTTTACGCACAGCTAGGTTCCACAGCCATGGAGAAAATCTCAACTCGGTCACCCACCAATAATGGAAGTCAGGCCTTGATCAATTCCATTCTCTCCAAGTGGTGTCAAAAAAAATGGTTGAGCACATTGCAATGCATTTCAGAGTGAGCCACACCTCCCTCCAAGCTATTCCAGCAGTGTGTACTTGACATTGTGGAACATTGTCTCCTCCTGCCTCTCCATGATGCACGAATGGCCAAAAACTAACTTGTTCGTCACCTCACTGCCCTTCCACTATTCCACCCCCTTTACCATCTGCTCATTGGAGTTTGATACGAAGCAGGGCTTTGGGGTGATGACTCTGCCCTGTGGAGCTGTGACTTTCAGCCCTGCAGCATGCACTTTTCCAGTCCCTCTGGTGCCACTTTGTATTCAAAGTGATGCCCGTCACCGTTACGGTGGTGCACTAATATCATGGCCTTGAGATCCCAAGACTGGCTGCTACCTTCACAGTGTTGGCGGACAGGGTTCCCTGGACTCCAACCTCACTGGCTGTGCAACAGGTAAAGGAGCAGAAGATCAGACAGTCTGCCCTTGTGCCCATCAGATTCTGGTTCAAGTATTGAAAGGAGGTGGCTAACGAGTCACAGCATTTCAAAGTCTGGTGGAGTGTTTTCGCTGAAAATAAAAATGAAAGCAGCAGTGAAAGGCAATCAAAAGTGAGTCATAGGCTTTGTGTGACCTGCTTTTGTTAGAGTAATCTGCTGCCAGGAGCATGAGGCAGCTTTATCTCTGCTGTTGTATAGTGGTCTGTGCTGTGCTTAATACTCATTTGATTCCTGAAAGTGAATCTAGTAATATCAGCCATCTTCCAGTTGATAGCGCCATCTGCATCAGACCATTGTAGGACTGGGACTTGACCCCAGATCTAAGCTGACAACCCAGTGTAGTACTGAGGGTGCAGGAGAAGCCATTTTTCAAACAAGCCATTTGCTGCCTCAGGTAAAAGATACTGCCACAGAATTTCAAAGAAGAGTAGTGTTGGAGGAGAAGAGGAGTGTCCTGTCCAATATTTATCCCTGAACTGAGCCTGGTTCAGGTTGTTATTTTGTGGAAGTTATATGCGAAAAGAGAATGCTGTGTGTCCTAAATTGCATCAGTGATTACAATTTTTTTAAATTAAATCCTTCATTGGCTGACTTTGAGATTCCGTGAAGACATGAACGATGCAAGGGAAATTTTTTGCTTCCTTTTTTCGCTCACCTTGACTGGGACTATTGATCATTCTCCATGCAGGAGTTTCTTGGGGAGAAATAATGTGCAAACCGCTCTATCAGTCTGGGATAGTGTGAACGTTAAAGGGCAGGGGATATCTGTAGGAACAGGAATTGCTACAACTTTTAGTGCAATGAAATGGCGAGGCTCGCTCGCAGGAAGTGCACTGGGACCATAGTCAGAGACAAAAGCCTGAAACATTGACAGTAATGAGTTAGAAAATATGCATGGACTACCCCAGCCCCCTGCAGCATTGGGAAGATATTTGAGAATCAATAAAGGATTATTTTAATTGTCAAGAAATGAAATGGAATGATAGTGAAGAGCTTTAAGAGGAGATTATGGAATAGATGCCTGTGGGAAATATTGGGGATTGAGAGCACTCCATTCCTGGACAGTGGCACCCCTCCAGAGAGCAGTGATTAATGAGCCCATTTAAAGTGTAAAGTGAGCTTCTATACATGTCATTGGATGGCAGTGGCTTTTGTCAGGACAGTCTTCGATGGTGCGTGTGCCCTGCACGATTCTCCTAGTACCAACGGGTGAGCAAGAAAGGAAATACATGTATCCTGTTCCTTTTTCAGGTCCAGGCCATCTATAGCCATACCTTATCCCTGGATTGTCACAGTTTTCATGTTGTATAACTACAAAACCCAAACTTCTTCCTTCACCCTCTCCCCCACAACTGCTGCGGTGTGTTTCTATATTAGCAATGACTTGGCATTGATCTCCTCGATTCCAATTTGCAGCACAGAAGGGAGCTAATCAGCCTGCTGTTTGTGCTAACCCTCCAAAGGAGTAATTCAGCTAGTCCCACTGTTCTGCTGTTTCCCTACATCGCTGTCTGTTTGCAGGTAACACCAAGGAAGGTGTAATATCACTGGACTAGTATCCAGAGGCTGGGGAACGTGGTTTCGAATTCTACCATGGTGAAGTTTGAATTCAAGAAAACTCTGTAGTTAAGAGTTGTCATGAGAGCCATTATTATTTGTTGTAAAAACTCATCTGGTTCACTAACACCCTTTGGGGATGGAAATCTGCTGTCCCAATTTGGTCTGGGCTACATGTGACTCCGGACCCACAACATTGTAACTCTTAACTGTCCTCTGGGTGATTAGGGATAGGCAGTGATATCTACACTCTGTGAATGGAGACCATTGTCCTACTTTACATCGATGAAGTATAGCCACTTTTGTGATGCAGGAGCCAATTTGTGTACAGGCCCGTCCAAAGGGGGCTGCCTTTATTTCTACACTGCCCCCTCCAGTCCTCACAGATACTGTGTGGGCTTTAAACCAGCCTCAAACACCCCCCACCCCGCTAAACTCATCTCTCCTCCTATTCCAGGGCCTCCCTGCAGCTTCCACTGGGTCTTCGCCACAGGAACAAGCAGTCACCCCCACCCTGCTCCACTGCTTGGGACCCCAGAAGTCAAAATCAATCCTTAGAACTCCATGAGGACAGACTAGGACTGCTGTCGATATAGCCCATTGGAAAGGACACAAGGGACTTAGCAGCGAGAAACATTTACCACTAAGCACCAACATTGAGGCTGCAGAATGTTTGAGTGTTTCTAAATTAAATTTGACCTTGTTACCAAGCCTGGAACAAGATGTAATGAAATTAATGCGAGCTCATGTGCTGGCTTAGTGTCATTAGCCAAGCCTGTTCCCATCACCCTATCAAACTGCACCATGCTGCCGAAAGCCCCAGTATGGCTCGAGGTCGTGGCCGGGCCCACCTCCACAGTGAATGAGACACTGTTCTCATGACCAGTTGCAATTTTACAAGTTTAGAATTAGAGAAGAATTTTAGGGTGGCATGGTGCCTCAGTGATTAGCACTGCCGCTTCACAGCACTGAGAACCTGGGTTCAATTCCACCCTCAGGCAACTGTCTGTGTGGAGTTTGCATGTTCCCCTCATGTCTGCATGGGCTTCCTGTGAGTGCTCCAGTTTCCTCCCAAAGTCCGAAGATGTGCAGGTTAGGTGGATTGGCCATACTAAATTGCCCACCTAGTCCTGGGATGTGTAAATTAGATGGATTAGCCATGGAAAATGCAGGGTTACTGGGCATGGTAGGGGGACGGACCAGTGTGGACTTGATGAGCCAAATGGCCTGTTTCTGAACTATGGGGATTCTATGAAAGTCATCATCCCCGTTCTGGCCTTAACCCTAACATAACTCTGTAGCTTCCTCCAGCTCTGAACTCTTCCTCTCAAATATGCTGCTGTTTCAAGTCTGGCTCCTCCATCCCTTTGTGGATGTTGTCAACTGGTACTGCCTCAACAAAAATCCCTAAACAAGCAAGATAAGACAGGTCAGTGCAGTGTCTTTAGATCTGGTGCATTTTATTAAGCAACCCAGACAAAGGTTTCTTCCTTGAAAGCTAGGAATAGAAAACTCTGTGTCGCTATGTGGTATGTTGGGATATCCCAATGTGTTTAACAGCCAATTAAGTACTTTTGAAATGTACTAACTGTCGAGATGTGGGAAACAAAGCAACAAATTTGAGTGCAGCAAGTCCCTACAAATGATTTGAGGGACTGTTCAGATAATCTGTTTTTTTTAAGTTTTGACTTTTACCATGCTTCCCAGGCAAGCAGGCCTATGTCGTCATTTAGAATTAGGCTTATTGTCACGTGTACTAAGGTTACAAAAGAACAGAAGTACAGTGAAGAGTGTATAATGTCGCCAATACACAGTGCCATTTTAAGTACAAATATCTAGGTACAAAAAAATAGCGAAAATAAAGAACAAAAGTTAAAAATAAAAAAAACGTTACACTACATTACAGATATACAGATTATACATAGTGCAAGTTGGGACCATAAGAAATGAAGCTAAAAAGATAGACATTACATTTATTTTTGCTCTTCTCAATGCTCTTTATAATTAGAATTTTTGATTCCCTTATGTATTTGTTTAGTTGCCCCTTAAATGCATCTATGCTACTAACTTCAACCCATCCATATAATAGTGAGTTTCACATTTTTCTGTCTCTCTCTCTCTCTCTCTCTGAGTTTCTCCTGGATTTATTAGTGATTGTCTCATATTTATGGACCCCTGGGAGGGGATATCCTCTCAGTGTCTTTCTTGTCAAACCGCTTCATCATTTTAAAGAGCTTTACAAGGTCACCTCATTTTATGCATTGTAAAATGCCCTAGTCTTTCTGACTGGTGTACTCTGTCCGTTCTGCTATCATACTTTTAAAGTCTTTTGATTTTGCACTTTCTGCTGAGCTCATCTATTTTTTTTACAGTATAGAGACTGAAACTGTGTCCGTTACTCGACTGCATGTGGAACAAAGTCTTAAAATGTGAGTCGCTGAAGGTGAAAAAGACAGTCAGTTCACGTGGAATGCATCCAAGAATTCTAAAATGAATGAGTCTCGCAGTAAGGGGAATGGTGTTGCAGCCTTATTGTGCACAAGGGAGTAGAAAAGAGCTGACATAGCGCCGACCCTTTGTAAAGGTCACTCACAAGATCTGGAGAATAACAGGTTTGTTCACTTCATAGTTACCAACTGCAAGTAATTCAAAAACATCCAGCATGGAGAAAAGGCAATCTGTTTCTAACGAGGTGGATTTATCAAAGTCAAGTTGTCCCTTCTCAGTTTATTGTGGATTAGTTAACTTGATGACAAGAGTGTGATAATGATGTCAGTGCTGTGGTTTCAATATCAGTTCTGACTGTGGTAGTTCACGGAGGTCTGCCTGATGCAGAGTGACACTTAAGAATCTACGAAATGGTAGGGCCCTGGGTAGTGTTTTATAACAGAGACCTAGGGGTTTGGGTTCATAATTCTTTCAAGTTTGCATCACATATAGACAAGGTGGTTTAGAAGGCTTTGCCACATGCTTGCCTTCATTGCTCAGACCTTTGAGTATAGGAGCTGGGACATCATGCTGAGGTTGTGCAGGATGTTGCTGAGGTGTCTGCTAGAGTACTGTGTCCAGTTCTGGTTGCCCTGCTTTAGGAAGAATACTATTAAGCCGGAGAGGGTCCAGAAGGGGTTTACCAGGATGTTGCCAGGAATGAAGGGTTTAAGTCATAAGGAGAGGTTACATAGGCTTGGCACTATTTTCACTGGAATGTAGGAGTTTGAGGGGTGACTCTACAGAGGTTTATAAAATCATGAGGGGCGTAGACAAGGTGAATTTATTTATTTATTTGTCTCTTCCCCAGGTTGGGGGATATTAAGATTAGTGGGCATGATTTTAATCTGAGTGGAGGAAGATTTTAAAAAGACATGGGAAACCTTTTTACGCAGAGAGTGGTTTGTGTGTGGAATGAGCTTCCAGGGGAAGTGGTGGATGTGGGCACAGTGACAGCATTTAAAAGACATTTGGATAAGTACATGAATAAGAAATGTTTGGATGGGATAAGGGCCAAGCAGAGGTAGATGGTACCAGTTAAATTTGGGATTATGGTCAGTATGGACAAGTTGGACAGAAGGGTCTGCTTCTGTACTGTATGACTCGAGAAAGGGAGAGGGAGACCTACAGCCCTTCATGGATCATGGTTAATCATCCTTCCGGTATTACTCAAACAGTTAAGAGAATAACACGATGAAGATATAGCAGGAGTTTAACCAAGTTCTTCTTGTCCGATTTGTAACTAAACTGAAAGATTGCACAATCCAAGATGAAGTTTAAGCCCCAATGGCTAAGTATTTGCCAGTGGTAGGTACAGTGGCCAAAGGAGTCTCCCAGAGATTTGACCCAAGAAACCTGTCTCATCCAAGACTTATGCAGATGTCATTAAAGAGAATTGGTGCCTCGAGTGTTGTTCAGTGGTTTGATATGTGAGTCATAAGATAAATAACGAGTGAGCCATGAGTCCGAACTCATTAATTCTCCCAGGAGGAATTTGTCAGCCAGCCTTTATTTATCAAGTTAAGTATGAATGTAATCAACTTCATTGCAATAATCAAGTATTCTTCATCTAAACAGACATCTGTCTGCAGTAAATTTATGCAATCCACATCACAAAATGATATTAAACATAGTTTACCCCTCTTACATCCATTGTCATTCCCCTGAATAACATGACTATAATCAATTACAGTGCGACATTCTGGGTAGCTCAGTAAGTGGTGCAGATTTGACTACGTGCCAATAGATTGCGTGAGGTATATTTGTCTCACAGGCAGTGTGACACCATAGAGTTTCCACTTCACTCTTCAGACACTCCCTGACCTCCTGTGCAATCCCTACGTCTTCAGCTTTTGATGGAGATTTGACACATTTGGCTGAGAAGCGAGAACAGGGACTGGTATTGATTCCTGTTATGAAACTTGAAAAAAAATTTAGGGCGGCACGGTGGTTCAGTGGTTAGCGCAGCAGCCTCACAGCGCCAGGGACCCGGGTTCAGTTCCAGCCTCGGGCAACTGTCTGTGCAGAGTTTGCACATTCTCCCCGTGTCTGCGTGGGTTTCCTCCGGGTGCTCCGGTTTCCTCCCACAGTCCAAAGATGTGCTGACTAGGTGGATCGGCCATGCTAAATTGCCCATAGTGTTCAGGGGTGTGTGGGTTATAGGGGGATGGGTCTGGGTGGGATGCTCCAAGGGGCGGTGTGGACTTGTTAGGCCAAAGGGCCTGTTTCCACACTGTAGGGAATCTAATCTAATCCAATCTAGTCACTTGTTGGACCGCAAGGCTGTAGAGATAAGGATGAGGATTCACTGAAGGGTATGGAGTTAGTGGTCAAGGCTTTGGGTAATGGGATTGGACATGAAGTACAAAACTTTGAACAGATAGAAACTCGTAAAGGATGGAGACAAGGAATTCAGCTCGGAGGTCGATCAAGGTATCAGACAGATGTACTCAGGACTTCACCCCAGTAAACGTTTAAGCACTCTGTGTGCAACAGATAAAAGAAGGTGACTTGGCAATACTCCAGCTGTCAGAAGGTCAGCTCAAAGTAAAACATTTGCAAAACTCCTTAGGGGTGAATCAAGGCGATGGATGGAGTCAAAATCTACAGACATCCAATAACTGGCAACAGACCCAGAGCTCTGTTTTGGAGGAGTATGTAACTGGCTCTTTGAGTCTGTTTCCCCTATTCAATATGATCAGGGCTGATCATCCAACTCAACATCCTGTTCCTGCTTTCTCCCCATACTCTATGATCCCTTTAGTCCTAAGAATTTTATCTAACACTTTCTTGAAAACATGACCTCAACCGCCTTCTGCGGCAGTGAATTCCACAGGTTCCCTAGTCTCTAGGTGAAGATATTTCTCAGACTGTGACCCCCTGGTTTCCCCTGCTCATTGGGAACTTACTTCCTGTGTCTACCATGATTTGGTCCTATTAGAATTTTGCAAGCAGATGCGCAAATGGACATATGCTTCAGCCAGGGGCGAGGATGAAAAGGTGTTATCCGACAGTTATCCGAGGCTGGAATCGAACCGGGTCCCTGGCACTGTGAGGCTGCAGTGCTAAACACTGAGTCACCATGCCGCCCCATCTCCAGCTGTCTGGCCTCAGACTTGAGATGGAATACAGTGCGCAGTTCTGGTTGCAACATTATTGGAAGGACATGATGGCACTGGAGAGGAGATTCACTAGGATGTTGCCTGGGACAAACAGTCTCAGTTTATGAGGAGAGACAGACAGATTGGGTTTGTTTTCCCTGAGCAGAGAAAGTTGAGGGGAAATCTGATGGAGTTTTACAGAATTATGAAAGACTTACAGTTAGTAGATTGTGAGAATCATTTTTCCCTGAGAGATGTGTCTAAGACCTGTGCCCAAAAATTTAAGGCAAGGAGTTAAGTGGCTTAGAGGAGGTCTGAGAGGGAAAAAAAATTCACCCAGACAGTGGTAAAAATGTGCAATATCCCTCCTGAGAGAATGGTGGAGGCAGGTACTCTCACATGTAAGAAGTGTCCGGATATGCACTTAAAATGCCAGGGCATAACAGGCTGAGGACCAAGCGCAGGTAAATGCAGTTAGTATAGTTTTGTTTCAGAGACAGTAGGAACTGCAGATGCTGGAGAATCTGAGATAACAAGGTGTGGAGCTGGATGAACACAGCAGGCCAAGCAGCATCAGAGGAGCAACGAGGCCCGAAACGTCAGCCTTCCGGTTCCTCTGATGCTGCTTGACCCGCTGTGTTCATCCAGCTCTACACCTTGTTATCTTCAGTATAGTTTTGTTTTTGTTTGTTGGCATTAACATGGTGAGTCAAAAAGTTTTTTCCATGCTGTATCACTCCTATGGCTTTCTCTGCTTAAGTCTTGTTACTGTATTGTGTAATCCATCCTACCATCAGAGGGAGCTCTTCCCTGCACTCACTGTAACCTCCTCATTTTTTGAGAAAACCTTAAATTCATTCCCCTGTCCCTTGTTATTCCTGGCCCTTAACTGCTCGATGCCTGTCTTTTCTGGGGTTTTTAATAAAGCACTCATTCCCTTGGTACGTTATTCAAGGAAGTATGCACAAATATTTTATCAATAGCACAGGTGTATTGAGAAAAGGAGGGCCATCAGTGAAGATCAATGCACATTAATAACTTGTCAATGAATAGAGAAGTACGTAAAGTGGATCTGCATAAAGAGATGACGACATAACATGAAAGGAGGCACTGCTATGGTCACATCTGTCAATGGGGTCAGACGCAACTCATAGTTACATTTGTTCTCCTGACAGGAGAAGTTGCACTTTCATAACCAGGAGAAGATATGCACTGCAGGAGGAGAATCCAGATTAAGGGTCATCTTACTTTGCAACGTGGAACAGTACTGGAGTCGCCACCCTCTGGGAAACTTTGACAGGGTGTGGGCTGGGTCAGTGTACAGATGTTGACAGTTCGGGTGACCAGAAACAACATGATGGGACTATTTTGAAGAAATTTAGGGGCGCTCTTCCAAATGTCCTTTGGCCAGTATTTATCCTTCAGCCGACACCACTAAAATAGATTGTCCGTTTGTTATCACATTAAAGCCATTGGTCTCTTAGTCAGCTGGGTTTGCAATGCAGAGACTGAGAGTTCAACTTCTGCACCATGTGAGGTTACCATGAAGGACAACCTCCACCCTCTCCTCCTTCCCAAGTAGCTAAGGTGTAGTGACCCTCAGGTTAAGCCGTCTGACCATAAGACCATAAGACATAGGAGTGGAAGTAAGGTCATTTGGCCAATCAAGTCCACTCTGGTTTGGTAATGTGCTTTAGGGAAAGGAAATCTGGCATACTTACACAGTCTGGGCCTACAGACCCCAAAGCAATATGGTTGCCTTTTAACTGCCAACTCTTGGTACAAGGACTGTTGGGGAATGGGCAGAAAGCATTGGGTGCCCACATTCTCAGGAACAATTAAACAGAAAAGAAAATCTCCGCAGCCAATGCTAATACCCTGAGGTACGGCTAATACCCCCATTGATACCATGGGTGTAGGTCACTTGCAAGATGGAATCACCATGTGGCATTCTGGTTTCTCATTGGCTGGAACAGTCAGGATCACAATGACTTGCACTGCCTCTACTAATATAAGTCAGTGCCTCTAGTTCTGGCCCCTGAGAGACCACTATGTGTCTGATTTCATAGTGAAACATGCCCCCCCACCCCGAGATCAAGTTCCCACATAGCTCTCAGCTTGCCCTGTCTCCTAAAGCACAGCTAGTGTCTGGGGCAGAGGGCAGCTCCCCCAAGGAGCATCCTTGATCTCCCTTCCTGCTCCCCGCTACTGCTGTTGAAGTGAGTGGTTACTTCAGCTGTCACAGACAGACCCTTAGCAGGGATTTGACAAACTAAAACAACCTTCAGTTCTGTGGTAATCTGTAGGAATGAGAAGAAAACCAGTGAAAAATAGCAATGATTTATCAACTTAAAAAAAATTGCTGAAGTTTATCTCCTGATTTCTGCATAGAGAGACTTAAAGCTGGTTTGCAGTTGCACCCCTCAATTTTTATTGTTCCCACTGACTGTTTATTATAATCATTTATCAAGCAGTGCAGTGTTCATTAGGGTCACTATCCACTCTGGGAAGTAGCTTAGATAATGCATGGTAATTACTCCTCTCCCTGATGATATCTGAGCCCTTGTAACCTTGAGTTCACAAGTGTCAGTGAAAAAGGCATGAGAAATCAGCTCCCTATATCAGCCTAGGCTAATTTCTGCAATGTTTCAGAGATCTGCCAATCACTTCCCTTCAACTGAGACATTATTCTTCACATACCTAGCTGTTAACTCCCAGCGGTGTGACAGATTCCTGCTCTAGCTGTTGGCCGAGTTACAAGATATACTGCCTGTTCAGGCACTGTCACTATTTCACTTCAGCGGCTGCTTGGGAACCTCTCCCCTCATTAACCAGTCGGCAGAAAGATACTTCAATATCATTTCTACCCTTAGATGAAACTTGACCGTGCACTTACAGTACAGTGGTAGAGCAAGCAACTTCCAGGTTCAAGCCCTACCTATCCCAAACTGTTTGACTAAAACCGTGCTGGATGTTTGTCATTGTTCAATGTCCCGTTGCTGGCTACTGAAAACAAAGTTGTTAGCGAAAACAATGCTGGCATCAGAGGGTTGTAACGTGTCAGGAAGCCTTCTCTGTTTGATGAGTCAATGAAGTATGCTGTGCACACGCAAACTATTTGTAATTCATGTTCAATAACACAGCATTTTCTCCCCTTCATCATTCCTTTTCAGCCAAGTTAACAGTTTCACTTGAGGTTGGCTCCTCATAAGCAGAGAGTTCTAGACAACAGGGCCGCAGTGATTCGGTTTCCATTAGGGCATCATAGCCCTGATGTTGTTCAAACTCTGACAGTGAGCTGCATTCTGACTAATGGTCTGTTCAAGCGTGAAGATGACGTAGGCACTAGGACGGAGAAGGTTTTGTCCCCACTATTTCAGTGCCTCTTCGATCTACATAAAATTACATTTGTTGATTTCGATTGGCGCAGTGTAGGGCATGTCTTAACAGCAAAGCAAAGTAGGGATAACAAGGTGTAGAGCTGGATGAACACAGCAGGCCAAGCAGCATCAGAGGAGCAGGAAGGCTGACGTTTCGGGCCGAGACCCTCCTTCAGAAAGCAAAGTAAAGTAGTTGGATTGTGTTGTTTGAATTGATTTAGTGATGCCAGCTACTGACAATTTGTTTGGCCCATGATCTGCATATAATGAAGCAATATCAGAGTCTGGCAGTCACTGGAAGAATTGTGTTAGCATAGCTACTTTGTATATTCATTCATGAGGATTTTTCTTGATTGGTAATTACAGTGAAAGTGGACTGGGCTGAAACACCAGGATAGAGGGGAGCAAGAGAGACCCCTGTCAGAGAGAGGCGAAAATAGGCTTCGCAGAACACCCGCATTCTGTCCACAAAAATGACCCGGAGCTTCCTGTTGTCTACCACTTCAACACACCTCTGTGTTCCCTGCCTAACACCTCAATCTCTGGCTTGCTTCAGTGCACCAGTGAAATTCAGCGCAAGCTCAAAGAACAGCACCTCATTTTCCGTTTGGGGAATCTAGCAACCGTCTGGACTCAATATTGAGTTCAACAATTTTAGGGCCTGAGCACCTTCTCCCATGTCCTTAGCCCAACCCCTACACACCGGACCCTGCCATTACATAGGCTGCGTCCACAACCAGCCCATTGTCAGCCACTAATGGTCTCCATTAGCCGCTGTTCGTTCTCCCATACTGACCTTCACCCATTCCTTCATCTGTCCGGGATAACAAAGTGTGGGGCTGGATGAATGCAGCAGGCCAAGCAGCATCTCAGGAGCAGAAAAGCTGACGTTTCAGGCCTAGACCCTATCCCCTTTGTCTGTCCAACTGTTTTGTCTGTCTCTGGGCTCCATCTCTACCTATCGTTTATGCCTTCCTGCACTGCCCAATTTTTAGTCTAAATATCGACCTTTTCCCTATCTACAATCAGTTCTGAAGAAAAGTCAACTGACCCAAAACATTAACTCTGATTTCTCTGCACAGACACTGCCAGACCTGCCGAGCTTTTCCAGCAATTTATGATTTTGTTTCTGATTTCCAGCATCCACAGTTCTCTGGAGTTTTCTTTTGTTTAGAGAAAGGAACAGAGGCCTTGTGGAGAATGATGTTGTCTGAAGGTTGTCTGGGCAATGTACTCTATATGTTTAAATTCACAAAGCCACCATAAATAGAGTTGGATCAAAGTCCACAGCTAAGGTTAAGGGGCTGGGTTTTGATGCATGGGGACAGTACTTCACTGTGTGAGACCCTCCATGACAAATAAACAATGCTGGTTCTCAGCCATTTAAAAGCATGAAAGTGCTGGATCAGCCCTGAGTGGTTTATCATTTTCATTTACATTTATCTCCTGTCTGAACCATCCAGTTCCTCATAATTTTGGACATTTCCAACAAAACGATTGACTGAAAGAAAATAACCTGAGCCTATCCAACCTTGCCATATAGCTGCACTTTTCAAGCCTTGGCAAAATTCTTGTAAAAATCTCTTCTGTACCCTCTTGCTTTTTGTAATGTGATGACTAGAACTGTAAACAAAACTCCAACTGTATCTTATATAGTTCCAGCATTACATCTTCTTCTTGTATTCAGTACCACGTCCAAGAAAGGGTCTTACCTACCACTTTATTCACCTGCCCTACTGCCGTCAGGGATTTTTAGAAACGCACTCCTAGATCGCTACTTCCTCTTGCCCTGGTTGTAACTCTCATCCTGAGCCTGCCTGTAATCCCCACAATGTTCTCACCCATGCCATCACTGTGGCTCTCATCCTGACCCTGCCTGCAGGTCTTAACCCCCACCCTGAATGTGACTGCAAACCACTCAGCTACTCTTTCAAACTTCAGGAGAAAGAGTTAATCACATTCCTGCACAGAGAGTTGTCCCCCTGCCGAACTGGATTCCTGACTGAAAACCTGGAATGCGTTTCAGTGTAGCGTTTTGACAATACCGTCCCAAAGCAGAACTGACGAGTGGAAATCATTTTTTTCAGAAATTGAAGTTCAGTTCCAGCTGTAAGCAAGAGAAAAAGTAATACGGTCAGTTTCCCCGCCCCTCCCCCAACTTATTTCGCACTGTATTCCAGACTGGCTGTGATTACAAATTCCAAGCAGAACGGTCGTGTTGAGGAATAATTATGAATGTATCTCTACTTGGATTATGCATCAGGGGCTTGATGAATATGTGCCTGAGAGAGAGATGGTAAAGGAAGGTGTCAGAGAGCTATTTTTATTGGCTACCTCTGGGTCTTGAGGACAACATTGCTGTCTTTCTGATTGGTTACTACCTCATTGCAGAACTCTTCAGCATTTTATATCGACTTGGAAAGCTCCAGTAAACTCTGCTGCTGTTCAAAATTATCCCCAGTCTGCTGCTGGGAGCTCATCCCTTTGATCTCCGCCTCCAGCTAAAAGCAAAAGGTGGCAATGCTTTTCTTCACTCACTGTTTTGGCTTTGTGTTAGACCTTGTGCACTTCAGATCCCAGTACTACAAGGCGAGAGCAGCTTTCTCGACCGCTGTCCAACTTGTGTGTGTTGTGCGCCCCACGAGCAGCCTGACGGTAAGCCCAAATTCAGAGTTTATGTACTTCTAAATGCTCTATAAACCGCTAGGAATCTACCACCAAAGAAAGCAGCCCGGCCAGAGATTTGTGTTTCAAATTTTTCATCTGTCTACACCCCGCACCCAAGCCCCGACCTCCCCTCCCATGACCCTGCATATTAAGATTTTTTAAATCCAGTGAATCGTCTTCAGTGACCTGACCTTTTGACTAGTGTGCAACTAGAGGTCACAGGAACAATGCTTCTCTCTCACCTACTGAGGCAAAGCTGCTGTTATCAAAACCTTCCCCTCCCCTCTGATCGACTGGGAAATCCAAATGCTTCACTTTCGACAGAATCCAGAAACCCTCTTGCCTTTCACACTGAATGATCAGGGCGGCTATTGTCAGCTTGAAATGAAAAGGACCCCACATAAAACAAAACAGAACCGGGCAACTGGAAAGGACTGAGTGAGGCAAGAGTGTGGATGTAATCGTCTTCAGTTTGTGTGGGGTGCGTGGGGGAGCCTGTAAGGATTTAGATAAAACTGTTCTGAAGAAGGGTTATTGGACCCGGAATGTTAACTGATTTCTTTCCACAGAAGCTGCCAGACCGGCTGAGTTTCTCCAGCAATTTGTGTTTTCGTTTCTGATTTCCAGCATCCCCAATTCTTTCCGGTTTTATTTTGTTTTTAGGTAAAGCAGCTTCTTACTTCAACGTGGCCACCAACGCCTGAGACCCTTTGTGAATTTAAATGGGTATTTGCTATTCAGTGCCAGATACTGGATTTAACACTGAGCTGTGAGGCTAGGGAGCCCAGGGAAAATAAATATAATATCTGCCTTAAATGTACTCCTGGAAATGTCGATTGTGTTGGTACTTCTTTTGGAACAATCTGATTTGCCTCTTCTACTCTTCAAGCAGCATTGATGGTTTAGCTGCATATAAGAACTGCTTCTAGGAATTTTCTTCTAAACAGTGAAGGTCAAGACCCCTGTGTTTGTATTAAGCATTAATTGCTCGGTGCCTGGGGTATAGGGACACATCAGTGGTTCCACAGTGTGCAGGGACATCTCAGTGAACGAAAGGAACCAGGGTAGTCTGATGAATGGCCAGTGTTACCAAGTAGTTCCCATCCCAGAAATTGCATGCTTTTCACGTCATTCGAATCAATGGAGCTGAAAGGCCAGGACTGGATGGGTGGTTTATCTGCAAAGCCAATTACAAACCAAAAAGGTACATTTTCCGGTAAGTGGTGTATCTACTGTGTTCACTGATCTTCTGCTAAATCTGCACACCACCCTGATGTGATCAAGTGAAACTCACCTTCACCATTGCTTCCGATCCACCTGTGTCTGAGTGGGTTGAAGGAGGAGAACAAGATTGATACCTCGAGTGAGTGGGTTATCTTACCAGGAAAGGTTGGGCAGATTGAGCTTGTTTCCACTGGAGTTTGGAAATGTGAGAGATGACTCAGTTATAGTGTACAGCATCCTGCTCGGGTCTTTACAGGTTGGATGTGGTAAGGGTGTATAATCTTGAGACCAGGTTCCCAGCTAGTGGGTGCTGGTTTAAAGTTTTAGGATAGTTTTCTTCTTTCCCTGTCTCAGAGGGCTGTGAGAGCTTGGAGCTCTCTATCTTCGGCGGTGGAGTGGATATTCTTAACTTGCTGGAGTTACTGGGAGAGGATTGAAATGTGGAATTCAAAATGCCAGTGAATCAGCTGCAATCTTATTGAATGGTGAGGCAGGTTTGAGTCCCAAATGCTCCATTTCTGCTTCTGTTTGGTGTATGCATACAAATTGGCAATGCCTCCAGAGATTCCACTTGGAGCATTTAGTGTTCCAACTCTTTCCTGAGCCCTAACACTCTGCATTTCCCCCAGCCCATCTCCTTCCATTGTCACTCCTCCATTCTAATCCTTTCTTCCTTCATTTGCATCCCACCCCATCCCCTTTCATTCCCAGCTCTCTCCCCTCCATTCCCACTCCATCTCCCTCCTTTACCACCCCGTGCCGCACCATTTCCAACTGCGCGCCATTCTGACTCCATCCCCTTTCATTGCCATCCACAACTTCCATACCCACCTCATCCCTTCCATTCCTCCCCCCAACACCTTGCAGCTCCCAATCTGCATTCAGAGCAATCTTTTGCCTATTACCAAACACAATGGGGAGTTTGCATGTTGATCATTTGGGTGTGTTTGGATGAAATGCACCCCATTAATCTGAATGTTACACCACACGCACAGTACAATCTCTCCAGCATTGAGTTGAGCAATGGATCAATAAATGAACAGTGACACTAACAGCTTTAAATGGTTTAAAAAGCCCTGGTATCGATGATGACAATTACTTCATTCAGTTCCCCCTCCTCCCTATCCTTTCATCCCACACAGCATTAACAAGTAAATTCCTTTAGGGAATATAGATTTACTTTCTGAAAAGAAAGCTAGATTTTATTCAACATTTAAACAGGACTGCCTTTTAAAACAAAATAATATCATTTGGAAAATAAATGTACTTTTAAAGGGTAGCACTTAGCTCTAAAAATGTAAGTATTGTTGCTCTCTCAGGGTTTATTAGTGTCTAATTTCAGCTGCTTTCCTATTATGGTGCTGGTCTGGACAAAGAAAGGTAATCACATTTCTTAATTTGAGCACTTTCTGGTGATGTTACTAATGGCACTCAGATGGAGATGGCTGTCCAAAGGGCACTTATTTCAAAATGTACGGCAGACTGCTGCCACTATTGACAGCTCTGAGCAGCTGAAGATGGTTAATACTGTTTCGTTTTCTAGTTTATTTGTCTGTTATTCCAAGCCTGGAGCTGCATGCTCCGACCTGCTGCACCTCCACCCTCTACCCCCTCTGACCCACACTCCGTACCCCATCTCTGAACTGCCGTCTATAGCCCAGGGCTGCTACTCCTTTCTGCTTTTCAGCTCAAAACTGGGGCTCCTCTTTCTTCGCTGACTGAGAGTTCAGGCGAAATGCCTGTTAGCCCCTCAGGCTGAGCTGCTTGCAGTAAACGGCCTGAGTTTGATTAGTTTTGTAGCCAGTGCAAGTTACTCACAATGTTTCATTACAGGGTGGAGTATGTAAGGATGTAATTCCACCCTCTGTATCCTCCCCTCACCCTCTGTATCCTCCCCTCACCCTCTGTATCCTCCCCTCACCCGTCTGTATCCTCCCCTCACCCTCTGTATCCTCCCCTCACCCGTCTGTATCCTTCCCTCACCCTCTGTATCCTCCCCTCACCCATCCGTACCCTCCCCTAAACTGTCTGTACCTACTCCTCGCCCATATGTACCCTCTCCTCACCCATCCGTACCCTCCCCCGCCCGTCCGTACCCTCCCCCCTGGCCCGTCCATACCCTCTCCTTGCCCGTCCGTACCCTCCCCTCGCCCATCCGTACCCTCCCCTGCCCGTCCGTACCCTCCCCTCGCCCATCCGTACCCTCCCCTCGCCCGTCTGTACTCTCTCCCGTCATCCATATCCATCCTTCACCTGTCCATACCTTCCCCACCATCTATATACAGCCCTCACTTCTACATTTCCTCCTTCACTGTACATATTCTCCCCAATTATCCGCACCCTACCCCACCTGTCCATATCCTCCCCTCACCTGTCCATATCCTCCTTGAACTGTTCATATGCTCCCTTCACTTGTCCGTATTCTCCCCAACAGCCCATTTCATCCCCCACTGTCTATGTCTTCCTCCAACTGTCTGTTTCCTCCCCATCTATCCATATCCTCCCTCACCTGCCCATTTCCATGTCACCAGACCATGGCTCAAGGTTAAGAGTTGGTGACTTTAACTCCAGCTAATCTGAACAGGCCTCACCGTCCGCTCCACCAAACCTGTCAATTTTCCCTCTCATTTGCTTCGAGATGAGGATCGGACAGATATTTCACTCCAATTGCAGATGAAAGCGCGGGGGAGAAAGGAGCTTTTCAATTAGCAGACACCATGCTGTTTGAAGCCAGGGACATCCGAGCAAAGTGGCCTTTGCAGAACTCCTCGTTAAATTTTAGTTTTAAAATGACATACCAAAGGCCTCACAGACTGTCACTGCCTAAGAACAATAGTTGCTGAATGCTAAGCGGTGTCGACATACGGTAGCGCTCTGCAAGCGGTGCCCAGCCTGCAGGGTACGGGCAGGAAGCAGGCTGGGAGCGGGCAGTGCATGGGACCCTTCACTGAGACCCTCAATTTGCACTGGGACTTTGCGCTGGTAACGCCAGTGGGTACGGGGCGATGGCAAGCGAGTTGGTCGTGCTCACGCTCGCAGTTATCGATTCGATAACATCACCCCCCACCACCACCCCCCCCCCCCCAAACTCCCCGCCACCCCCACACCGACTCCCCCGTCTGAAACTCAGGTTCTTGGAAACATTGAAGGGCCAGGCCGGATGTCACTCTGGGGCAGGCACATTGCCGAGGGTGATCACTGGTATCCGATGACTGCCCAGTCCAACTGTGCTCCCGCATCCCCCCCCCCCACCCCCCCACCACCTTCCCGGTCAGGTCTGCACAACTCTCAACTGTTTGCGCACCGGGAAGGCCAAAGCAATGCCCTTACTTTGGGGGATCACTGGCAAGGCTGCCCTGGTATTTACCCACACCGTGGGTGGGCAGCAGCGTCGGTCAGAGTCCTTCCCCCTCCCCGGACAGCGCGGTATGGCGTGGGGTGGGGGTGGGGGTGTGGAGGTTAGGCCAAGAATCGAACATCCCAGTGAGCAACTGGGGTCACCCTCAGCAGGCCAAGCCGTAGAGCCATTACAGCACCCAAAGGGAGGCCATTCATCCCACCCAAACCCTGCAGGTTTCCTTCCCGTAAAACAAAGGACAGCGGCGATTTGCTCCTGTCTTCACCGCGGTTGAGTTCGTGGTTTCTTTTACGATAAACAAAAGTCCAGAAACGACGGTATCGAAGCCAATTTCTCATTCTCCAACACAGAATTTAAGCTCTGATTTACTGAAAGACTTGCCCAGCATTACGACCTCTCCTGCTATTTGATCTGCACTGCCAACAGCTCAGGACCTCTACCCTTAGCGGGGCGGGGGGGGGGGGGGGGGGGGGGGAGAGAAAGAAATAATGTGCGGAAATGGTGTTAAGAGCTGGAAGCGGGGAATATTGGAGACCATAGTGCCCTCTGGCACCATTCAGGAGTCGTCAGTGTAATTATCTGCACGTTCTCTCTCTGACTGACAGGATTATTTCGACCCTGGCATTTTGCAACAGGAGCTTGTAAATGTAGCTCAACTTGCCGACTTGACATTAATCTTCTGCTGCCACCTCACAGCACACCAATGAAGGAAAATAAAATCCGACTAATTCAAAACTTTGGACCCAGGCCAGACAATTAATAAGCAAGAACTGGTCCCCAGGCATCTGGCTGTACAATCTCATCTATAGAATGGCTACTCAGAAGAACCCGCTGTTGTAATGTCAGAAACAGAAAAAGTCTGTTGCAGTTGCTGTAGATAAATGTCGTCACCTCTAAGCAATGAGATTGTTCATGCTTTGTCCTTGTGTGGGTACACTACACGCCAGAATTATTTTGCTGACTGTTGTCTGACCAAACGCAGTCCATCTGAGCTCAGAGCGCTTTCACCAGGAGTCTGTTCATTCCCAATGCTAAAACCAGGAGAGTTCTGTGTGACTTTTGGAATACTGTGTAACAATTCTGGTCGTCCCGCTGTAGGAAGGATGTTGGTTAAAATTTAAAAACGCGCCAAAATTTTTTTTCACAAGGATGTTGCCGGGAATGGAGGGTTTGACTTCTAAGGAGGAGCTGTGGCTATTTTCCCTGGAGCATCGGAGACTGAGGGGCGACCATACAGAGGTTTATAAAATCCTGAGAGGCATGGATAAGGTGAATAGCAAAGCACTTTTCCCCGGGATAGGGCAGTCCAGAACTAGAGGGAATAGGGTTAAGGTGAGAGGGGAAAGATTTAAAAAGGAACCCAAGGGGCAATTTTGTTTTCCAGACAGGGTGGTGCGTGTACGGAACGAGCTGCCAGAGGAAGTGGTGGGACTGGATAGTGTTACAACATTTAAGAGACATTCGGACATGTACATGAATAGTAAGGGTTTAGATGGATATGGGGCAAAGCCAGGCAAATGGAACGAGTTCAGTTCAGCGTGGATAGTTTGGACTGAAGGGTCAGTTTCCCTGCTGTATGGCTCCATGACCTGGCCAGACGGAGCATCAAATTGTGGGAGAAATTGTCCGATGCCCTTTTTTTCCCGGGACCTCCAGTTCCATGTTATGTGGCCTGTGTTGAGTTGGAAAACTTGGGACTGTTTTGTGCTGAAGTGTTGCATTTCCCCTTGTCTGGAATTCCCATCCAAACGGAGAATAAGTGAAGTTTAAATCGGCGAGGGAGTTTTTAAATTGCCCTCGTACGTTTTTTATATGTCTGCGTCCTTACGCACATTTTTGAAAATGTTACTTTGAATGCTTCTGGGAATATTGTCGGGAGGCGAGGTTGGGGAATTCTCTCATGCTCATCCTGAGATCCATCCTCAATCTCAATAAGAGAGCAGATTTCAGTTGATAAATGAAGGTTATAGGGATATACCTGTGGCCAAGCTTTTCATTGCGTCCATTAGCCAAACCAGTCCTGTGCCAGACCAATAAGCCAATTGGACTTTTCCCATCATTCTAGCATTCTGTCAGATCATAGCTGATCAGCACCGCAATCTTATTAATCTGCATTTACTCTCCACTCTCTTGTTTAAAACTACACCACAACCTGACTTATATGGAAGTGAAATACTGGCGATCTTGGTAATCTGAAATTAAAAGACATCAATCGCTGGAGATACTTGGCAGATCCAGCAGCGAAAGAAGTCGTGTTAATATTCCAAATTGAAAGAAGGTAGGAATATTAGAAAACAAAGTCCTGCAGATGCTGGAGATCTGAAACGGAAACAGAAATGGCTGGAGAAACTCAGCATCTGTGAGGAGAGAAAGAGTATTAACGTTCGGAGCCCAGTGACCCTCGTAGAAATGCGAAGGGTTTTGCTCAGATGAAAGAGGGGAGGGTGACTGTCTGGGTAGAGCAGGGGGCCAGAGAGATTAAATGACAAAGATGTCATGGAAGAAAATGCAACAAGATCTGGTTTTAGTGAAGGAACAAGACATTGATCCAGGGTGAGTGTGAATGGCAGAACAATGAACAGCTTGGTGAAAAATCAGAACGCGAGAAAGAAAGAAAGAAAAAGACAAAATCAAAATGAGCGAAAGCACTCATGGTCTGAAATAGTAGAATCCACTCTTGAGCCCAGGAGGCTGTAAAGTGTCCAACTGAAAGATGAGGTCCTGTTCTTTGATCCTGTGTCAACATGCACGGCAGCAGGCTGAGGGCATGACTGTCAGTTTATTTTTTATTCACTTGTGGGACATGGGCATCACTGCACACATCCAGGCAAGTGGGGAGTATTCCATCACACTCCTGACTTGTGCCTTGTAGATGGTGGACAGGCTTCGGGGAGACAGGAGGTGAGTTACTCACTGCGGGATTCCTAACCTCTGACCTGCTCTTGTAGCCACTGTGTTTATATGTGGCAAGTTCAGTTGAAGTTTCCGGTCAATGGTAGCTCAGTAAGTTGACAGTGGGGGATTCAGTGATGGTAACACCATTGAATATTAAAGGTCGGTGGTTGGATTGTCTCTTATTGCAGATGGTCATAACCTGGCATTTGTGCAGCATGTCTGTTGTGCAAATATGTGAAAGCAATTAAAAAGGCAGACAGCCTCCATTCTATCGGCCCTGCTCTGGTAAATTTCTGCGCTCTTTGAGAGACCCAAATCCCCATTTCCCTTTTGTCTACAAAGTGAAGAGTCATTCCGGACCCAACAGGTTAACTGTGCTTCATCTCCACAGATGCTGCCAAGTCTTGCTGACCTTTGGAATCAATTTCTGTGGGAAAGGTTTCCTGATCGCACTTTTAAATGGCCTCGCTCAAGTTTTAAGTCCCTGTTGCTATAGATTTTCCCATTAGAGCAAATAGTGTAAATGCATGGAACGAAAACAAAGTTGCTGGAAAAGCTCAGCGGGTCTGGCAGCATCTGTGAAGGAGAAAACAGAGTTAACGTTTCGGGTCCGGTGACTCTTCCCGAAACGTTAACTCTGTTTTCTCCTTCGCAGATGCTGCCAGACCTGCTGAGTTTTTCCAGCAACTTTGCTTTTGTTCCTGATTTACAGCATCCGCAGTTCTTTTAGTTTTTATATAGTGTGTATGCATGTATCTTTTCAATTCATCTATAATTTTAAACACCGCTGTTAGGTCCCTCCTCAACCAATGAAGGTCAAGGAAGCAAGCCACATTTTGCTGAGAGACAGCTGTGCATGCGCTGCTGTAAGGTTCGTTGTAAATTAGCAACAAATGTAAAATCGTTTGAAGAGATGTTTTGTCATGCTATCATTGCCTACGCAATAGACGGAATTTATGTGAAGCATTTCTAAATTGATCGATCTAAAGCATTGCTAAAAGCTGCGAGTTTTTTTGCTAACATCCCTGTGCAGTCAATTAATTGTCTTTTAAGAAGCTGCACCTTGTTAAATTTAGAGCAGCCCTGCTTTAATGACCATGTTGGGGAGTTCCTTCCATACAGTAGCTGTGTCAAAAATAAGGTTTTGTGAGTTTGACCCTGACTGCCTCTAGCAGGGGCTGGCTCATCCATCTTCTGGATTTCAGACTAATGCACTGGTCCCAGAGTTCCTTTAACTGTAATCATTGAACCTGTCCAATGAAGTACTCACAGTCATCAAATACTGAAGGTCTGCATATGGATGAGGCTGTAACGAGTTGGAATATAAACAGGTCGGCCCACAGATGCAATAAATTCAGTCAGCTCCGCAGCTTTCAAACCTCTCACTACCGGCATGCTGAATTGTATCATCCAAGTTCACCTTTCGGTCCAATACAGTTCAAAGCCTCTCCATATCTGATGCAGTCACTAGAATGACAGAGGAGTCCCTGGACTGCTCGATCTAGCTTTTAACCTCCACATTCTTCCAAGTAGTTTTTATCCAAAGTGCTTGACGCTACATTTATTTGAGCGATTGGTTATAAAAATGAACGTAATGGTGCATCATACGTATACGCAAAAGGACAGTCTACCTCATAAATATATATATATGAAGAGAAATAGATTCAATTTATTCAGTATTGTTCCACTCAGCTCAGTCGATTTCCTTCAAATGGGTTTGACAGCTATTGTGACAAGACATTTGCAATGTACAGGTGTTCAGATTTTGGAAAAATAAAATCGGATATCAATAAATCACAGAATCCAACAGTGCAGAATGAGAAATTCAGCCCATCTTAGCTTGGAAAGGTCCACTTACTCTTCTGTGCACCCAGTCTCTTTCCCAAACCTCCTGCAAACCTTGCCTTTTCCAAGTATTGACCAGTCATTGTGTTCACTAACATTGACGTTCTGTGCCGTTAGCAACCGGCGTTCGCCCTCAGGGTCATGCTGTGCTAACCAGTGTTCACTGTGCTCCAGGACTCGCTCCTGCAGCCGGCCTCTGTACCGGGGCACATGGGCTTGCCAGATCCTCCATTCCCCCTCTGAGTAAGTCTAGGTCAGAAATTGGAAAAAAAAATGCTGAAAAGGAGGGAGAAGGGAGAAAAAGCATGGGCAGAGCAGAGAAACTCTAGCTGGAGTGTCTCACTCTGCTGCTAAGACTTATGCAACACCACTGCATCCTGAACTACTCCCAGTTGAAGTTAATGTGAATGACTGTCTAGAAAAATAGGAGCGTTAGTTTACGGAACAGCTGTGACAGTGTCAGGTGTGAGCTTGAAAGGCCGAACTGTCTGAGCTCCTTTCTCTTGGAAGGAGATGACAGAGTACTGATGTAGCAGATGTTTTGAAATTGAAAAGAGGTCTGATTGGGGAAATGTAGAGAAGCTACTTCCGTTCATGAGTGGGGTCACAAATTTACCGTAACGTAAATCCAGCTGGGAAATCAGGAGCAACTTTCCCACTTGACGAAAGGAGCATTTTCGACGGGAGGAAGAGGCAGAAAGCACTACTGCAGAGTGGCGGTGCCCAAAGCAGAAACCTTTTGGAGAGGTGGGAATTCAGATGGCCCAGGAGGGGCTGCAGGACCATTGGTCAGACTGATGGAGACTGCAGAGTTAGTGAGGGACATGGATAGATTGTAACAGAGGGATGAGAGTTTAAAATTACGGTGCCATAGGAGGGGAAGTACGCCAATAAGGGCAGGATGATGGATTAGAGGCTCTGGATATAGATCTGACAGACGAATCCTTCATTAGCACGGAAGCAATTTGGATATGTCTTATCTGTTTGACCAGCAAACTGCCCGGGTGGCTCTGGGACTAAACTCGCAGATTGATCCCATTCTGAGTGGCTGTGGCGCGGCAGGATGCAGTGAATGGAACGGGCTGACCCTGGGGATAGTTGGACAGCTGAGGGGGATGTGGGGGCCAGAGAGATGTGGGGAAACACGGTTCGATAAACCGAGAGCAGTTCACCATTCTAATCAGAGCAGATAATTCTGTTACTGCAGCATTGAGACATCCATCAACAACACCAAAAAGCTAGGGCTGTGAGTGAAACCTCAGGAGATGGTGAGCTAAGTGGAAATGTTCACTTCAAAAAGGCTTCTGAGATGGTTTTTGCATATAGACCTACAATATGTATATGTATATCAAGGTATTTTTATGACTGAATTATATTATTGAAATATAAAAGAAATAGGAATACAATACAGACTGGCTTCTTGCTGAAAATAAATAAATGCTAACACCATCCTGATGTCACTCCTGTGCAGAATGTTTCTGTACCTCTCTCACATGTTTACGTTCTGACCAGCGGCACTCCATTAAGATCTGAGCATGTTGCAATGTGAGTTTAACTTTGAACATTTTTCCTTCCCTGACGTTTGGGAGGTTAGCTTTGTCAGCGTGTGCTAATTGTACCCAGAATGGTGACGGGAAGCTGGAGGAGAGCAGCGGGGTGAGGAGGGGAGAAGGAGTGTCAAGGAATCAGTTTCCTGTCAGAAATCCTTATCTGAAAGACCAGGTTTCCGAAGCTAACCTAGTCCCACGTGTCTGCATTTGGCCCATATCCCTCTAGACCTTTCCTGTTCACGTACTTATCCAAATTTCTTTCGAATGTTGTAACTGCACCTGCGTCTTACCACTTCCTCTGGCAGTTCATTTCCACACATGATCCAGCTCCCGTGTTTAAAAAAAAATTGCCCCCATGTCCATTTTAAGTCTTTGCCCTCTCACCTTAAAAACATGCCAACTCGATTTGAACTCCCCAAACCTGTGGAAAAGACCTTGGCTATCCACCATATCTGTGCCTGTCATGATTTTATAACCCTCTATAACACCTCAACCTTCCACGCTTCCAGCATATCCAGCCTCTCCCTGTAACACAAACATTCCAGTCTCGATCCTTGTAAATCTTTGGACTGAAGGATCTGTTTCTGTGTTGTATCACTCAATGATTGTATTGATCCCAGGACATCGCTGGGCTCCAATGCGTTGCCTCATGTAGTTGAATTGTTCAATGTAAACATTCACATGTACCTGTGTTGACCATCGGTGTTTGAGGATGACAGGCACTTGTGTGAGTGTGGCCCTGCCCCAAACAAAGAAATTACAAGCTCTCGTTTCGCAGTTCAAAGGTCGCAGGCTCAAGTCCCGTTCCATCAACACAGAGTTTCGGCTGACACCTCAGTGCAATGCTCTGCCTGAGGGGTAGCCTTCAGCCGAGATGTTAAACTGAGACCCTGTACGCTTTCTCAAGTGCACACGCAAGATCTCGTAGCAATAATTTGTAAAAAAAAAACTCCCTCAGGATTTCTTCTTAAACCAGTGTCAATTAGAAGAAAATCTAGTTAGAAATTAGAATAGTTTGTTACTTGTTTCTGACCAGCACGGACTCAATGAACCAAAGGGCTCACTGTGCTTTAGACTTCTCTAGGTCTGAAATTACACAGTTGTTTATCTCATTATAATTAGGGGAAGCTGGCTGGGTGCAAATTGATCACTGAATTTCCTACAGCAGTCAAATTATTGCAATGGC